>NC_084823.1:16023558-16265932 GCF_958449725.1 Rosa rugosa
TTGGCATGTCAGGCAGCAGTGCAGTTTGTGTTACAACACAATATGATGCCAACTATTTTTGAGACAGACTCGATGTTAGTGCAAAGACAAGTCTCTGGCCATGGGAGCTTGAATACATCTGTCTTGGGAAGAATATATGATGATATATGGGAGATGTTGGCCTCCATTCCAACTGTGAGAATTAGTTATACGAAGAGGGGTGCCAATACTGTGGCTCACCTTCTTGCTGATTATGCAAAGTCTCTTCAGCAAGAGACTTTTTTCTTTTCTGCACCTATCTTTTTACAAGCTGCTCTTGCAGCTGACTCTACATTGGTGTAATTGTTCCAATTTTCAATAAAGGGATGACATCATTTTACTAAAAAAAAAAAGCTAAAAATTGAAAAAAAAATATATAAAAAAAATAAATAAATAAATTATTATTATTATTATTTTTTTTTTGAATCAAACCCAAATCGGGTGTATATCATTCATCGAAAGTCAGAATGGGCCATTACATATCCTCCCTCTACCGTCATGGGGTAGATAAAAAGTTTGTGGTGGTGCCACAGCGATATATAGATTATGTCAACTCATTTAACAGTTCCATGCTCACTGAAAAAAGCAAGCCTATAAACTATGTTAACACCACAACATAGCAAATAGGTGAAGTAACTAAGACTCCTTGACCCTTACTAAAAACTAACAAGCATAGATCCCAAAATAAAAGGGAATTATTAGAAATAAAAAAACAAAATAATGACCCAATATGCCCAAAAGAGCAAACGGGCCTTCAGGCAGTATTCAAGCCCAATAGACCAAGCCAGCATGTGTGCCGTTTCCAGCCCCCCAGCCCAATTCTGCAACTGCATCGCTCCACCGTCAAACTTGCATTGGGCCACCAACACTTCCCGTCGCCGACCACCCAACGGCGGCTGACTCCTGCCGTCTTGGTACACCTAACACCAGCCTGCAAAGGATCTCTGCACAAGGATCCAAAGCAAAACATCCAAATGCGAAGAGCCAAGCATGCAAGCCATTGAACCAAAACAACCGATCTTCGATCTACTCCAACCAGCCACCAGATTCGGCTCGCCAACCATTGACCTCCACCAGACGCCGCTCCGTCCCGGCAAAGACCCCAGTTCGCCGCCTCAACTTAGCTCCACCCTTCGACCGAGAGGAAGGAACAGACACACCCTGTCTGATCCCAGTCACAGAGCCTGGGATACGCCTTAGAAGAAAACTACCTGTCAGGCCGCACCAATCGTGCGCCTGCAAGGCCAATGCCGAGGCGAAGCAGGACAGGCGAGGCGTCCTTTAGGGTTTTTCTTTCATAGAGAGGGAGAAGTTTGCCTTAGTTGGAGACTTTTTTTCCTCTACATATATTTTTGACTATGGTTATTGACATTCCTCATCAGAAAGATAATAACATAAGATTAGTTTTATATACACACCCCTAATTACTTAATGCACACGCATATATTTTTTTGTCATCAAACTTGTATCTTTACCCCTCCTCATTAATAAATAAATAAAAATAAAAACAAAGAAGAATCCATAAAAATAAAATAGGAATTAAATGCTTTATATATCAAAATATTAATTATGTTTTTGGAAAACTGAAATTAGGAGAGAATTGAGTCGTGCTTTCAATGATAATAGAGGCGTCTTTATACAGAGGATTACAAGCATAGAATCAGAGTTGTATATGGAAACATAATCATACAATGATTGGATATCTACGAATATCTCCGAGAATAACTCTAACATTAATCCTATTACAACTTGCACAAGTAACCTAGAGTTTGGGACATACACATATTCTGGATTTACTTGAACACTCTTCCTTGTGTCACCCAAACGTGGTGCTCCTCTCGTTGCCTCATCAAAAACCTTACCGAGTAACAAAAAGCCAGTGGGACAAAAATAACCTCGGTCGAATGAGAAAAAAGAGTACAACACACCCTTCACGTTTCAAGACCAAACATGTAGACATCTCCCCCTGATGACTACGGTCATGGGAGTTCGGATAACTTCCGCAAATGATGCTACCAACATGTTTCTCGAAAGTGGAATTTAGGCAATGACTTAGTGAACAAGTCCGCCACATTGTCCTCAGATCAAACCTAGTTCACTTTGATCTTAAGGAGAGTCTGCTATTGCTGATTATGCTGGGTGTTGTCGCCTTCGATGTAGCCTTGCTTCATTTGTTCAATGCAAGCGGCATTATCCTCATACATGCTCGTAGGCTCATCTATGGTAGACTTCAAACCACAATTGTTTCGAACATGCGTAATTATGGATCCAATCCATATACATTCATGAACCGCTTCGTGAAGAGAAATAATCTCTGCATGATTCGGAGATATAGCGACAATGGTCTGCTCCGTAGACCTCTAAGATATCGCGGATCTTACCCATAGTGAACAATTAACCAGTTTGGGAATGACCTTTTGTAAGTCAGAGAGATACACAGCATCAGCAAAACCTTCCAAAACACTAATGTTGTTTTGGGTTGGGGATAGAGAACGCAGGCCAGTGTTGGCGGCGTTTCTGTTGTGTGATGGGTCTAAATCCATCATCTCTCTGTAGGTATAGAACAAGCCTATATCACTAGTCTAATGGTGTCGCGTTGGCACAGAGCTATGTCTAACTAACAAGTTCACTACAAATGAGATGTCTGATCTTGTGTATTGGGGTAAGTACAATAATGCGCCTATTGTACTTAAGTAGGGCACTTCTGCCTCTAGCACATCTTCGTCATCATCCTTCGGACGAAGAGGATCCTTTTTAGGATCAAGACTACGGACGATCAAGGGTGTGCTTGAAGGCTTGACCTTGTCAAAATGCCTAAGCATCCATCAACACGATGCTCAAGTTCCAAACCGAGACATAATCGTGCTCTCCCAAGATCCTTCATCTGAAACTCGGATTTCAAGTGTTCAGCGGTTTCCCTTAACTCTTTAAGGGCTTCTAATGAAGATCATGTCTAACATGAACCGCGATAGAATCCGGAACTCATAATGAAAATGCGCGGGCATATCCCTTCCCAATCAAGTAGTCACTTAGTGAGGTTTCATTCTCATTGCAAACGCGCTCCGTGGTCTAGAGCCTTTTGACTTGGGTAAATGAAGTTCACCATGAACCTTCATGTATATTCCTTATCTGGATCCTCATAGAGATATGTAGTGACCACATTCGTAAGTTGCATGTTCAGTTATTCAGAAACTACCAAACTGACAGGATAGTGGAGTGCAATGACATCCATTACGAGAGAATATGTCTCATTGTAGTCGATTCCAGGGCTTTTTATGAGAAGCCTTGCGCCATAAGGCGAGATTACCATCTCCTTTTCTCATCACGCTTTCTAACGAAGACCCATTAGTCAACAGGTTTTATGTTAGGAGGTGTTGGCATCTCAGGCTCTAAAAACCTTCCTCTTCGTTAGATAATCCAACTTAACCTAGATCGCATTTTTCCATTTAGGCCAATTTTCTCTACGTTGACATTCATTCATCAACGAAGCGTGGTTCGATATCATTGGACTCAGCAAACTCATACGCAATGAAATGCATGAATGCATCATCAATCATGATGAAGTTTTTATCCCACATCTCATGTACACTAGTGTAATTTTCATAGAGCTCTTATATTCTCAAGAATAGGTTCTGACGTTGAGGCGTCCCCTAATAATAACCTTAATCCAGAACATTCTCATGAGACAGATTTTGAGTGTCGATGATCTAAGGATTGGTGCCAAAGTATCCTTTGAACCCACGAGCCTCCCACGCATCCTAGCTGAGGCCATGACCTGTAACGCCAGAGTGCCACTCTCTATGGCGTTGGTGCCATGCCTACCTCTGTGTAGAGTGGCACTATGTCCTCTTGTATGAACGTCCATCCTTGCATGCATGTTTGCAGCAGATATGTGTGATATCTCACTTTAACAGGGATCGAGATGAGACATAGTGGGGACAGACCACAACAATTCCTGTCGTTCCTGTTGAACATCTGTGTTCTTATCTCCTCCTAACAACGGGAAGACTGTCTCATCAAAGTGACAATCTACAAAATATGCGGTAAAGAGATCGCCTAGTGGCGGACGATTGTTAAGTGGCGGACGATTGTTGGAGTCTCATATCCAACGTATTTACCCATTCGTCAATGAGGACCCATCGTAGTGCATTGTGGCGGCGTAATAGGAACATAAATGACACACTCAAATATGCGTAAGTGTGAGATACTTGTACCCAGTCACTAGCTATAACGCAGATATAGATTGAGTGGCGGTGGGTCGTAGACGAATTAGCATAGCTACATGCGATATTGCATCACCCCAAATGGATATAGGGAGATTGATGCGCATTACTAATACCCGGGATACCATCGTAGTCGTTTCCGCGAGACCATTTTGGGTGTGTACATGGGAATATGATGTGCAACATCAATCCCAATGCAATAACCATCGAAAGTCTTTGATGTAAACTCTCTAGCATTGTCAAGTCCGATTGACTGAATCAGATGATCAGGGGATGGAGCCCGTTGTCATATGATACATGCTAGGAATGTAGTATAAGCAACATTTATAGGTGGACAATGGCACAACACGTGACCAGGGTGTTTGCGTGTCAACCAACATCATGAAATATTTAAACGTCTGTAAGTTGATTGAATCAGTTCACATAATCCCCTAGGATCTATTTGTGTAAGAACAGAATGAGTATTTTCGTATCCTTTGTGTAGGACGGTCTTAGTCCTAATTTCCCTAAGGAACAGACTTTGTAGAAAGAGCGAGAGGCCTTAGAAGCAACCAATGAGGATTTTGGTTGGGGCAAAGCGTTTAAAACGCTATTGGAAGCATAGTTGCAGCATCACCTAGGGTGCCATCACCATGATGGATGCCATCCATGGCGTCAAGGATAGGGACTGTGCCAGCCCTAAGCTGGTGGTGGACGGCAGCTGCGCCAGAGGCAGCGACCGCGGTCACACTTAGTCCAGGAATCAATCTTTGATTCATGCTTCATTTCGCTCGAAAGAATGGATGTCCGTGTGAAGTCTTTAGTAGACGGATCATCATATCATGACTATCATATCATGACTAGGATGACCTATCCTGTCGTGACAACGTCAATATGTGTCTAAATCCAAGAGATCTTCTCTCATAACTTTATTGGATTTAATAGCTCGAATAATGGTGACATAAAATCCACTAGAGAGACACATACGTTTCTTTAAGATGCGTATTTATTCGCAATCATTAGAGGTAGTGCAAAGGAACTATTTTCTGTTCTCTACATGTATTTCTGCATGGAATCCGTTAGCTCGAATAGCTCATTAGGGTGCGATTTGTCTAGGAGCGTAGAGAGTTTCTGTGATGGTAATCAAGGTGCCATTTGGTAGACGAAATTTGGGTCATTCCATATCCTTGAACTAATTTTGATGGCCCAGCCATCGTAGTCACAAAGTAATATGCTCAGAATCAAAATGGAGCTATAATGAAAAGAACTCGAAATTTTATTCATAAGCCAATGGAGTACATCATTGTTTCTTAACCATTAAGAGAATCTAATCCAAATACGAGCTAATGCAAAACAATGGTAGTGGTTTGACTTCGTTCGGTAACTCCAAAATAAATATGACCAGGTGAGTAGAGAGATGTCGGTGAAGCAAAACTCGCTTAAGTACCACTTATCTCAATAACTTCCTACACATCATACTCATTTTGGATGAGCCTAGTGGAAGAAAAAATAAACCAATGGGCATTTAGTATAAAATATACGGTAACTGCCTATTACATCTCTTGGAAAATAAAGACTTCATAATTGGCGATCAATTGATCCCAGCCAGATTTGAAGTCTTCAACCCTTTACTCTAGATCACCTTCTTGATCTTCTTGTTCCACATAGTGAGCTTCTCTTACTTCAAAATATGCTTTGTAGGCGGTGACAATATCTTCACGAGCTCTACAAATGTGTGTCCAATGACCGGATACTCCACATTGAGAACATACATCTCTATGCTTAGACTCCATTGATTGAGGCATTTTGAAAGCGTCATTTGGATGGCTCTTAGTGTTGGGGGCGCTACTAACATGGCCAGAGGCGTTGCCTCCCTCTCTCTTTCCACGTTGACCTCTTCGGTTCTGTGTCCGCCTACTTTGGCGGTTACCTTCCTCATTAGAGCGAGAATATGGACCAGAACGTCCAAAATTGTTCCTAGATTTAGGGTTTCGCTCTTGGCGCCCTCCCTTAGGGGCACGACTATAATTGGACTCCGGATATGCTATGTTCCCACGAGTCTCGAATTATAGTTCTTCACAAGGATGTTGTCATGCTTTTCAGCAACATTCATAGCTCCAATGAGCTCATGAAACCTTGTGATCCATCTTGCAGTAACATCGATTCGATAGTTCTTAGCAACCATCAAAACAAAGATGAGAAAGATAGAAAGAGTCTTCTCAATCAACATCGCATCTGTGATATCTTTTTCACATAATTCCATCAAGGATTTAATGCGAAGTGCTTCCGAGTTGTAGTCAATGACTAACTTGAAATCACAGAAGCGGAGCCTATTCCATCTCACTTCTAGGTCAGGAAGCAGGGAGTCACGGACGTTGTCAAATCTTTTTTCGAGTGAGACCCGCAGCCTTCTGGGGTCTTCTTCATTCATGTACTCATACTGGAGCGAATCATCCATATGATGAGTCATTAAGATGATGACTTTCGCCTTATTTGCCTCCAAGGCTGCTCTATTTGCTTCCAAAGCTTGAGCTTGCTCAACAGTTAGCATGTCCTGGCTAGGCTCAAGAATCGTATCCAGGATTCTTTCTGCCTTGAGATGCTAGGGGACATCACGAACTCACTTGTGATATCTAGAGCCAGTTGTTCTCAATGGAGCAAAGTCCAGTTTGTTCAAGTTACTCATCTTGAAAGAGAACAAGAAAAAGGATTAGTTTCGGAGAGAAAAAAGCTACCACGAAAACAATAGAAATTTCTGAGCGTAATCGCTTCCAAGAAATTAGGAATTTCTAAGTGTAGTCGCTTCCAAGAAATTCAATTCCAAGAGGGGTTGGATTAGATTGAAACAATGATGTGTTTGTGGTCGATCATAACTTCTCAACAAACTCTAAGTTTGGAGGACTCTACAAGCTCCAAACTTGGAGTGAGCACGAACCCCCACAGTTCGGCTTAGGTCTCCCCATGAAAGAAGAAAGGGGGTAGAAGAAGGGAAGTTGCAAGTCCTTGAGAAAAGAAGAGAAATTGAAAAAACACAAAAATGGAAACTTTTAGTAAGAAATACCTCGAAATAGTTGTCGGAAAGTTGCCGGAGTAGCCGGAAAAATTGCTGGAGGTGGCTAGAAAAAGTCACCGATGGCCAGAAAAATCGCCTATGGCCGGAGTGAGGCTAACCGTGGTAGGATCTGCTCTGGGCATGCGAAGGTGCTGCGCTGGCGACACTAATCTTCTCGGCAGCTGTCGGTAGGTGTCGCAAGGGCCCGCGAGGGGTTCTACTGGCGTGTGAGAGGCGTGGGCAAGGACTGCCAACACTTGTCGGCAGCAAGCGAGGCTAATCTGTCGAGGGGCTACGCGGAGGCTTGCAGGGCTGTCGGTAGGGCCAGCGAGAGGTGCTTGCAAGGGTGAGGCTAACGCTGTTGAATGCTGTTGGCCGGTGTCGCGAGGGCTTGCGCGAGCGCAGGCTGGATCTGTTGACAGCTAGCGAGGCTAGCTTGAGGGGGCTGCGCGGGGGCAGGTGCGCAGGGCTGGAGCGAGGCTTAGCCAGCCGGTTCAGAAATTTTCGATGGCGGGTTCGGTGGGTTTCTGGCGGGTTCCGGGGGTTTTGCCGCCGGTTCTGGGCTTCTGGGATCGAGTACTTCAAGGTGGGCGGGCGTGGTTGCTAGGATTTGAAGGCTACGATTTTAGGGTTTCAGGGTTATTGCTTCGTGTTGATAACGTGTTTTAGGAAAACTGAAATTGGGAGAGAATTGAGTCGTGCTTTCATTGATAATAGAGGCCTCTTTATATAGAAGATCACAAGCATAAAATCAGAGTTGTACATGGAAACATAATCGTACAATGATTAGATATCTACGAATATCTCCGAGAATATCTCTAACATTAACCTCTCAACTTGCACAAGTAACCTAGAGTTTGGGTCAGACACATATTCTGGATTTACTTGAACAAATTAAATATTTTTTTATAGGTTAAATTTTCTTCTCATGTCTTCGATTGTGATATTATCGACCTCTATTCAAGATCATACGTGAACGTTAAGAGAAATTTTATTCACACACCTCTAAAAGACTAAATACACATTCCTTTTTTCACACACCCAACATCATATTTTATGGGTAAGTTAAATTACCAAAAGAGATATTTATATTAACAATAAAGAAACATAGTTGGAATTAAGAAATACTAGTCTTTATTGACACATGCGATGCATGTGTTAAACAATTTTTATTTTTATTTTATTTTTACTTTTCATAGGGAAAAAAAAATTACATCTATATGATGTGAGCAGTTATATCTGTAGATAATGAGATTGGGAAGTTATATATGTAGAATGTGGGATGAAAAGTTATCATTTCCTACCTTTTCTGAATTTTTTTGTTTATTTATATTTTGTTATTTACCATAATATCCCTTATATATTAAAGACTATTTTAAATTAAACTATAGTTTAAGGATATTTAGGTTATTTCACACCCACTTTGACTGACAAAGTGGGTTCTCTTAATAATAGTATAGATATGCAGTTTTTTTTTTTTGTTTCCAAGTCTACCGCAGATGGATATCATGAATTTGATTCTCAATAAATCGAGCCTTCTTATCAATCTAGTTTTAAAAATGTATTAACTATCCAAATGATATGGACAAACAAGAGCAAGTGAAAACCGTTGAAAAATTCCTCAAGAACTCTTGTGATGTATTGTTTTGTTTCGCTCCAATTTCATCATCAGTAGTTCACAAATCTCAATAATTGGCATATGAATATTGTCTTGGTCAAGTCCTCAATGACAAGCAATTCCCCATTGGCATTTGAGTATGTTCAACCCAACAAGTGAAAAACAATTAAAACATCCATACTGCCATTGTATTAACTTTAGTGATGACCATGTGATTTACCGAAACTCTCACATTGAGCCATTGAGGAATTGATGCTGAGTCTTCTAGTGTAATATGCTGTTCTTTGGGTCTCGTTTTTTTTTTTCAACTGCAACAATGCAATAGGTAGTTTCTCTTGTATAAGGAAAAAAATAGGTAGTCTCTTACCAGATATTTATCTCAATTTATTTCAGCAAAAAAAAAGAAAAAGGATATGTTTTTAATGAAAAGATATTGTGTATTGTGAATGAGGATAGTTTAGGAAGTTTGGGGTTGTGTTTCTAGTAAAATATTAAAATAAAAAAGTTAATAGGTTGTGTATTAAGTAAGAGATGTGTATCTATCATTTAGCAATGTGTGAATAAAATTTATCGAACGTTAATGACATATGAAATAATTGTAGTCCACATGAAGAATTAGAAAGCAACGAAATTTGTTGAAACATATTGAAGGAGGTTATAAAACCATCAAATATACCTTGGATACATGAATATATCATCATCAATCACTTTGTTTGCAAAACAATCACCATGGCTCATTCTTTACCGGTTTTACTATTGACCATGACTATATTGATCATGAAGATATTGACATATATTGAATCTTTAAAAATCTTAGAGGCATGAAGTTTTTCAACTTGAAGAACAATAAAGATAAGAAAGTTAAGTTAATCAATTTTCTAGCGATATACCAACCTCATTGACATGAGAAAGAAGAAGTGTAATTAGTAATTACCATATTGATATGTGCCGGAATTAATTAGCAATTAATTCCACAATAAATAAAAAATTATAGTAAAAGAATGTATTAAATAAAAATTTATGATACATAGCTGACCTAATTTTTTAAAAGTCTTTTTCATTTATTTATTTAAGGGTTTTTATCCATTTACACCATTTTTAGAGATTTTTTTCCCACTTACCCCATTAAGTTTTTTTAATTCTCTCTTACCCAATACACTCTAAGGGAGTCTTCCCTAATACCCCATTAAGATTTTTTTTTTGTTTTTAATTTTTTTTTAATACCATTTTACCCCTCACCCCTTTGTTACTTAGAGAGAGAGATAGAGAAAATGCAAGAGAGAGAAACCATAGGAGACTTCGCCGGAGCCCGGTCCCACCCGCCGGAGTCCGGTCACCGGCCGCCGGAATCCGGCCAACTTTCGCCGGATTCCGGCCAACTTTCTTCGGAATCCGGCCAACTTTCGCCGGATTCCGGCCAACTTTCGCCGGAATCCGGTCACCGGCTGCCACCCACCGAAATTTGCTGAAAATCTCACCGGAAAGTTTTTTTGCCCCCAATAGACATCTATTGCCCCCCAATAGACGACTATCAGCCTTGTATTGCCCCCCAGTAGACCTCTATTGCCCCCCAATAGACGACTATCAGCCATGTATTGCCCCTCAATATACGTCTATTGCCCCCCAATAGATGTCTATTATCCCCTAATAGAACTTTCGGTTGCCAGAATATGAACTAATCTCCCTAAATTTAGACAAATAAAACTTTGTTTAAGAAAAAAAACGAAGAAATTATATCAATTTAAAAACGTCTATTGCCCCCCAATAGGCGCCTATTGCTCCCCAATAGAATTCTTTTTCTTCATTTTTCTTTCTTTCCGGGCCTTCTGCCTCCATTTTGCCAAATAAAGAAGAAGAAAAGAACACATTGTATAAAGTAAACAAGACCAAATTAGATGATGAAATTTTTTTCAAAGCTCTGCATGTGTAGAAATTGTATAAAACTTTTTCTTTTTTCTTTTTTCTTTCTGCCTACACTTTACTAAAAAAAAAAAAAATTATTTGGCCACCCAAAGAAATACTCTGGGCACCATATCGGAGCAAACCGAGAAATCCTCTGCACCGGTCGGACGTTGGGTGTTGCTGAGGGATCCAAGCTCGGCCTCTGTAGCATTGTTGCAGGATAATAATGGCCTGAATCAGAGACCATGGTAGAGAGAGGCTGTGAAGGTGAGACTAGGACTGAGGTTGAAGACCACCGAAAATCGTCAGATCCCCTTCTTGATTTCCCTCTCCAACGAGCTCAGCTCCGACAAGGCCCAGTCGACGCCGACATTCTGCTCCCCACTCAATTCGCCGCCTCCGACTCCTCGCAGAGGTGTACGGCGCTTGACCCCAAGCTCAATTACCGCCCAGTGATTGGTATTCTCAGCCATGCCGGTGACGGCGCCTCCTGTCGGCTCAGTAAAGTCGCGCGAAGCATCTGGATTTGGAGGCTCTCGTCGTCGCCGTCGCTATCGCCGGTGAGAACGCCGTCGATGAAGACTCCGACGAAGAAGCGAGCTGCGACTGCGACTGCGCTCTGGCCGGAGGTGGATGCGTCGGAGTAGGATGAGGGGGTAGGCGAGTAGGGGAAGCGGTCAGGCTTGCTCCGAGCATCGGAGCTGGAGTTGCAGTGGCGTCCGTACGACGGAGTTCGTCTCATTTGATTTGGGGGGGGAGAGAGAGAGAGAGAGAGAGAGAGAGAGAAAGAGAGAGAGAGAGAGAGAGAGAGATCGGAGGAGGAGAGAGATAGAGTGGCCGTGGATGTAATTAATTAATTGATTTAAGGGCAAAATGGTCATTTGGTGTTAAATTAGGTAGGTGGGAATAAAAATCTGTTGGTGGGGTAAATGGGATAATTTTTGTTCATTTTGGGGCTATGGGTCAAGGACCCTTTATTTAATGAGGAGGAGCATAGATGGAAGTTTGATGAATAAATTAGACAAAAAAATATAAGGGATGTTTATTAAGTAATTGAGAGGGTGTATTTAAGATTTCTCATAACATAATTAGACTTCAACAAAAAACTGGTATTAAGAAACCAAACCTAAAAAAAAAAAAAAAACGAAGGCAATAGGCGAACCCTTGTGATGACCCTATCCGCCACCGTCTTAGCCGCAGGCCCGCAGCTCGCCGCCACTATCTCAGCCGTTTGTTAACGTTAATCAATCGAAAAGCATGATGGATTAGTCTCCACCTAAGTTCAAGCAATCTATCTGAAACTTGTCGGTTTAGATGATAAAATTGTAATGGTTTGGCCTCTATCGCACGTTAAATATCTTTGGAACTTCTGTGAAATGATTGTGAATTTGTAACTATGTGTGTGTTGAAAACAAAGACGATGATCAGAAATAGGGATATGCTTGGAAGGTTGTGGGGGAGAATATGCAGTGGGGCAATGAAGAGTCTCCATCACAATGCACTACTCCATCGATGGAGTCGTTTTCGTACGTTTTCAGTGATATTGCTTTTCATCTTCTTCCTAATGATCTGATCGGTCCCAACTCAAACTGCAGATGACACATGCATGATAGTGAAGTCTCGGCTACGGCTCCATCCAAAACACATCAATTTCAATTACGGTGCTAGACTGCTAGTCATAGATTAATCACTACTGGCACCTGGATCAATTACATCTTTTCGTAAATCAATTGATGATTTTAAAATATTTTATTTAGTTTGAGTTCGTTTTGACACTAGTCTCTCTCTCTTTTGTAAGTGAAAAATTTTGATCGACTTAGATTCAAAAATAATAAAATGCTGTATAATTAAGTTCAGAATTTTCCAGTTATAGTTGGAGACTTGGAGTGCCACTACAACTATTTTTTTTTTTTGGGTGGTAGCATTACAAAAGAATATGCCACAAATCGTGGCCTAACAAAGTACTAAAATTTATTCCACATAGAGGGTATTCAAATTTACTTGGTTTTTTCCTTAAACATGGTCATTGTTGCAGAGGACCTAGAAATGGAGTGTTCAAATACTTAGGTAAGAGGTGGTGGATCCAAGAGAATGAAATACACAACTAATTATTGGTTAGTTAATGCATACATGATGAATACAATCATCTTCGACAAAAAAGACCCAAAAAAAAAAAAACACCATTGATAACATGAAATATACTATTTATATTCTGTTATAACAGTGGGCATAGAAAGTGTAGTTGCCCTCTGTTGTGGAGCAAGAATATGAAACCTAGACTAGACAGTGCATGTGCAGAGTTAGGAATCATAGGACCACCCTACTTGCTGTAAAACAAAAAAAACCTAGGTCCCAATTGGCTCATATAGATGTGATCATGTACATGGTTCTTCTATTTCGTCGATTATTTTTTAGCAAAATTTTAACGAGGTCACAATAGCTCTACCTAATCTTTGTTAGTTTCGCTTTTGAATAATACTCCGGGCAAGATTTCAGCAACATTATGATGCTGAAAGAAAACAATAATAGAGCAATGGTTTGTGGACAATTAGATGTTCGTCCGAGTTGTGGATTGTGGCCCTTTGTGGGACAGTAATATATAATAAACACCTAAACTACAAAGAGGATTCACGCTCACAATCCACTCCGAAGTGATCAAAATGAAGAGCAGCTGAAGCAGAAAGGGGAAGAGAATGCTCCCAAACTAAGACATCTTTAAAATGACCAGTGGTGGTTATCTACGTTTGCAACAAAATTGGCTTCACAAGGATGTGATGAGCAACAATTCCATGCCATCTTGGATAAGCAAAACAACAGAAAAATCCCAGTAGCAAAAAGAAGCCAGCTTTACAATTTTGACTCTTTGTTCCCAAACAAGACAGCAATATAATCACAAGGCAAGGCACTGATGCTATATAATTATATAGAAAGGCCGTATTTATATGAACCATTATTCCATTAACAGCAAGACTATTGAAGAGCTTATGAGAACCAGCGCTGCAAGACCAATGCCATACTAAATATTACTCCAACAAAGCAGCAAAGCAGCTATGAAGTTGACAGTCACCAAAAACAGCAGATTCGCGTGAAAAGCAAGAACAATAGCTGCAAGGCCCAATCACCAGAAAATAACTAATTTTTTTTTTTTTTCAATAGGTAAAGTAAAATGACAACAGATTTCTTGCTTTAGCATTGTCTAAAATATAAAAGCAATAATGTGGAGATAACCACCAAGCTAAAAACAAAAGCAATAATGTGGGAAACCAGTTAAATCCCATGAATAAGCTGCAACATCCTGAATGACATGAATTTATTATACTTGCTCTAACAACCTTCATCACATCAAAGAAACAAAAATTGCCACCTTCATTACATTTATTATTGTCTGCTATTTGTGAAAGGGGCTTTCTCATTGGCAGATAGCCATGTACTTCATTCACATAACACCATCATCAGTATATAGAATAAATATGTGAAATTCATTAACTAGCCAATGACCAATCACTAAACATGTTAAAAGGAACCAAGTAGAAGTTATTTATATTCAACGAGTAAAAATGACCCGTGTACAGAAGTCCCTTTATCGACTAAGTATGCATAGTGTAGATGTAAGTATGCATATAGAATAGATATGGCAAAGAAGAATAACCTAAGAACATAATCTCAACTCATATCTACTAACGCCAAAACTCCACTGGCTATCGTAATCAGGTCAAATAACTGAACTATAGAAGAGATCCAGAAGTATACATCACATCGATTTTTTGGCAACCTTGCTGATGAGACCTCTGGGTAAACCAACCTAACGCCAAGAAGCAGCCTGTCTAAAGCAAAGCTGATGGGAGTCCCATCCCCCATCTGGCTCCCTCCTCTTCATGGGTACAGCAGTCAAACCAACTTGTTGGAAAGATTTCATTTGTTCTTCCATAATTGCATCACTTACAGGAATAGAAAGTTGTCTAGCATTCATCCCCCTGCTTCCATTCTCCAAAGAATTTGCTCCCATGTTTAGATCAAAAGTTGGCCTGATGAAAGCAATGTCATTAGGGGATGATGCATGAGGAACCCCCATTAGATGTGGGGCCATCGGAAACACCGGAACAGCACCAGAACCAAAATATTGTGGGATTACAGTGGTTGCACGTGGATCCGTCATATATGGAAGGAAGGAAGGAGGGTAAACAGTTGGGGATAAGCTGTTGTTCGGGTCAATGCAGAATCCATTATTATAGAGAAAGGCGTGAGGTGGTGGTGGTGAAAAGGCGACCTTCTGTTGCAAGGCAGCCATCCTCTGCAGTTGTTCATTTGAGGGAACCATATTGGTTGCAGCAACGAGAAAGGGTTTGTCATGATTATGACTAAAGCCCTCCCTTGAACTCAAGTCCTGAGAACATGAAGATCTGATAGTTTTACAGTCTGATTGTCTTGAATATTCCACAGAAGAGACCGCTGGATCATCTAAATCCCCATTTCTCAAGCCTAGAGAGCTTACACATGTCTGGTATGGACCAATGCATGCATCTGCAGAAGTTAGGTTGTCATTCAAATCAAAATCCCTAACAGAAGCTGGTGGAGACAATTGTCGGGAGCTGTCACCATTTTCACTAACACAGTTGAGATCAATGTCAAGCATTCTTGCTCGTCTTGAATTCACTTCAACAGATGAATCTTTTGAAAAATTACCAGACAGTGCTGGGATAGGTTTCTTGGAGAGTAATTCAACATCAAACTCAGCACCAGCAGCAGCAACATTGAGGTCAATCCCTTTAACATGTGAATAGTTCGAGCTGCAATTAGTGTCATTCGTCGACAATGCATTTCTATTACAACTCTCAGAAAAAGAAGTTGGTTTAAAAGCACTAGTTGCTGCTGAACCCCTCCAACCACCTAGGTCCCATTCACTCTGAAATTGTGGCACAGGTAAGCACAATGGAATTCCAGATTTCGCCAGAACAGGTATTGGCTTTGACACATTTTCAAGAAGAGATACAGTTTCTTTGATGGACTTCTGAGGATACTCTTCTTCACTTTCCAGGATATCTTCATTAAGATCAATACCAAAAACATGAGAAGTTTGGTTACTGGCAGCTACACCTTCAACTTTAGTAGCAAAGCTGGATGATCCCTGCCTCTGACAGCCATCACTAGTTCCAGGGACCAAGCCTTGAACCGGCTCTTTCACGTCCAAAGACAACTGTTCCTTCTTTGTCACCGGTTTTATATCCATAGTCTCTTTAGTGGAACAGAAACTATCAGACTCATTGCACTTCTGGTGTATAGAACCACTTTCTGTTAAGCAGCCTTCTCTATGAGAACCTGCTGAATCCACGGAGCTGAGATGAACCACCTTGCTACTTCTCCCTGGTATTGAAGAGGAGCTTCCTGAAGCCTCAACCTCCTGCTCTACTTCTTTTGCAACTCTCCAAGCCACCTCAAGTGCATCATCATCAACCAGGTCATAGCAAGTCTCTGATCTAATTTTATTATAACGCTCTGTAATTTTCTTCTTAGGGACATCAGATTTCAAATGATTAATATTCTCTCCACTCACCCATCTATTAACAGGGGTCAAACCAATCACCTTACTGCTACCCCTTGTTCTGACATTATCAATTGGCTCTGAAGCTTTATTGTCATTGCATTGTTCCTCAGATGAAACCATGGTAGCATCCAGCTGATATTTTGGCACATGCACGGCCATATCTGGTACTAAACTTCTACATGCAGGCTGTTCAAGCTTAAAGTTTGTACAAGTTGAAGTGTCTACGGCACTAGGTGTGATATTCTCATATGAGCTTTTGCAGACTGACATCTCCTGACAGCTATCCTTTGAAGAAGCTGGAAGAGTGACTTGTGCTGAGTTGGAAGAAGAAGACTCGGATTTACATTGCTTATCATGGAAGGTCGTCTGCACTGAAGACTTGACTTCAATTTCACTGACGCTTGGTGGATATCCATCCATTTTCCCATCTACAAAACCATCAACTTTTGTTTGACTGGGTTGTCCACTGTCTAAGCAAACATCACTTTTCACGGAACTTTTCTTTACAGAAGGGTTTCCTACCGTAAAAGGTGCAGAAGCTTCACTCTCCTCATTATTATCAAGTCCATTACGACATGACGTTACTCTGGAAGTTCCTTCAGCATGAATGTCTCCCTCAAGTACTGAATTTCTGACAGTAGAAATCACGGAAGATGGTTGTTTCAAATCATCATCCTTTGTACAACCAGTCGAAGAGAAATGACCAATCCCTACCCTTTCTGGCACATTTTCATCTTTGGAACCATCAATTTCATGGTCAGATATATGGACTCCCTTCTCTATTTCAACATTTGCATCACTTGATATCCCAAGACAATCAGATAAGCTCTTTGCCTTCGCTAAATGACTTTGCCCTTCGGGAGAACCAAGGTGCCCAACATTGTCTTCCATTTCACTTCCTTTGAAAGTACGGTAGTCGACTGATTACTAACAGCACAAAATTTAAGAATGACAAGTGACCAACAGTATACTCAGAAGTTCATGACTTTCTCCTACAATATATGGACTTTTTCCTACAATAAATGCATCCATCCAACTCAATTACAGCAGGTCAACTGGAAACGGTAGTACTTTATACGTGGTGCACTGTGCAACTCCACAGAAAGTTCAGCTGTTATAACCCAAATGTTCCCGCTGTAGGCAGTGGGATCTCCTGAAGAATCAAATTCATCACAAACTGGTTATCTCACTGTGCAGAGATAACTGAATATGCTAATGAAACTTTATAGTCCACTGTACGACATAGAAACATATAATGCACCAACTTATAGCAACACTGAACATATGAATTACCTACTTCATAATGCTAGCCATGCTTCAATTACACGAGTGATTTTAATAAATTGCCAAGCGCAAATGAATTTGACTCAGTATGATAAAAGCAGCAGAGGAATCAAAAATATACCTCAAAGGATAGACCAACCTTGAACCATATTCTTCTCCGACTTAAAACTTAAAAGCGGAATCAAGTATCGCTACCACCTGCTTCATTCGAGAGAGAAAAATTCATGATACAAAAAAGAAAATACGCAAAACTGTTGCACTATATGAAAGCAAGATCTTAAGTATAAAATGAACCATATTTCCTTCCATAAACATTAAGGTCAAATAAATAAGGACAGAGTACCAATGAAAGAAATAAAATTCAAAGACGGAACTTGACTACCAATGAAAGACTCAGTTTGGTTGCTGAGAATAGCCTCAAGTCAACAAATCAACTTTACATTTTAGTCTCCATGGGAAACGTTCAATTTCACTTCGCCTAATGAGCCAAAAAAAAAAAAAGGAAGAAAATTTCTCAAAGCCCAAAATTTTCATCCTTGCAAAAACAAACTGGAATCCTTTTCAGATTCGAACAGACAAAGACTCAAGTCAGTCCAACCAAACCCAACCCAGTATTGAAGCAACAACTAGAAACACAACTAATCCCAGAATTCAGGTCCAAACAATAACAAGAAAAAAAAGGGAACGAAATGATCGAAGAAACGGACCTGTAGAGGGAATCTGTGGGGGGAGTGATGATGTTGATGAGAGTATTGGGGGTTTCCGGAAACAACCTAATGGGATCGCTTCCTGTTTTGCTTTTCTGTCCTCCAAAGAGTGAGAGACAGAGAGACAGACAGAGAGAAAGGCCGACGACGTAGACACCAAAATGCAAAGCAACACTCTCTCCTTTTCTCGCTCGCTCGCTCGCATAGGAATTATAAAATTAAAAGAGAAAAAATTGGTTTTCTCTCTGAGAATTTGGAACAGCCAAAAAAAAAAAAGGAAAGTGAGTCAGAGAGAGTGAGACGAGGACAGGGGGATGATGTGATAGGCAGCTGGTATAGGAAAGGAACCCAAGGGGCGAGTCAGTGGGGCCCCTTCCCCACCTCTGACTCTGTCCCGCGCGCCTCCCTTTCCCTCTTCTGATCAGTGGGGCCCTCCATTCTCGACGCGTTCGTGGGTGCTGTCCCCCCTTCCCTCAAAGGTCCTCTTTTTTCTCTAAAAGTAATTAATATCTGGGGGGCGCGACAGACCGGTGGGGCCCCCCGGGGGTCCTATTTTTTTTTTTGTTCTAGTTCGTCCACGTCCGTTTGTTCGTCGCCGGTCGGGTCCGGTCTGGTTTATTGAAGAGTAGAGTAGGGTAGAGCGGGGAACGTTTATTAACTGCGACTGATGTGCGTCCGTACCCCTGGGACAATCAGACTTCGGAGGTCTGCTTCATTAATTGAAATCAGGTTTAGTAGGCTAAATTCCTAAAGCATCTCTAACAGTAGAGTTTACTTTTTTTGTTAAATTCAGGTTTAGTTTATCAATGTTGCTCCAACAACTGTAGCTATTTGTACATGATATATTATATTTTATCGAATCATAAATTGACATGTAGATAAAATAGGAAAGAGAAATATAACTTTTACTTTAGCCATGCAGTATTCTCTAACTAAATATAGCTAGTCATTTTAGCTAAAGCTAAAGTTAACTTGGTTATAGCTAGCCTGTTGGAGTTGAATTTTACTTTAAAAATAGTTATATATAGCTAAAAATTAAGTTTAGCTACTTTTTTGGAGATGCTCTTATTCCCTGTATTTTTAGGAAAAAAAAAAAAAAAAGTTTTTGTCCATTTATCCCATTTTTAGAGATTTTTTTTCCCACTTACCCCTTTAAGTTTTTTTAATTCTCTCTTCCTAAAAGCTCTCCAACGGGTAGAGTTTACTTTTTTTGTTAAATTCAATTAAAATTATGAATTATAGCTATTAGTTTATCAATGTTGCTCCAACAGTTTGTAGCTATTTGTACATGATATATTATATTTTATCGAATCATAAATTGACATGGAGACAAAATAGGAAAGAATATTTCTCTACTTTAGCTATGCAAGATTCTCAAACTAAATATAGCTAGTCATTTTAGCAAAAACTAAAGTTAACTTAGTTATAGCTAGCCTGTTGGAGTTGAATTTTACTTTAAAAATTGTTATATATAGCTAAAAATAAGTTTAGCTAGTCTTTTGGAGATGCTCTTATTCCCTGTATTTTTATGAAAAAAAAAAAAAAAACAAGTGTCTTGTATTTTATGCACTCTCAATTCTCACTTAATAGGTACAATTTATCAAGTCTCCATCTAAATCTTTTTTTTTTTGAAAATTACACACAAGTGTCATTTTAAAACTTTAATTAGCTAAAAGGCTACTTAATTTTTATTGTACATATAAGGCCACTTAATTTTTTTTTTCTTGACGATTTTGCCCCTCTATAAACAAAACAAACAGTCTCTAAAATCAAAACCCTCTCTCTCATCTCATGACCGCCTCCAACTCCCATTCTCTCCCTCCGTCTCAGCCATGACCGCCTCCAACTCCATTCTCTCCCTCCGTCTCAGCCATGGCCACCGTGCAAGAATCACCCACTGGTCCAAGCCGTTCCTCAACTACCTAATACCGGAGCCCTAGCCCAAATCCAAGACTCCAAATCAGCAGCTCCAAATCTCACATAATCAACTAGATCTCCCAGATTCTTTCGACTTCGCCGTTGTCTCTCTCCGCCGACTCCGATCTCTCGCAGATCACTATCGCCGCCGACGGATTCCATTGCTTCTCCCACAGATCGACAGCGACGACTTCGTCTCCGGCTTCGAAGGCAAGTCCAACCTCTTCTGGCGGCTTGATACTGGCTCTCCGACTCTCTCCTCTTCCTCTCAATTCCATCGACCACATCTCCGTCTCAGGCTCTTCGACGACTCCCTCCAACTCCCTCCCTCCACGGTTCCATCCTCCAAGGCAAGCACAATCGAACGCGAGCGAGTCCAAAGCATAGCGCCCCTGCAGCCGAGAAGCCTCAGCAAGCTGAGGTCGTGGATCCGAACGATGATGTTTGACTCCTAAAACCTCCGATCTCGGCGAGTATTTTCGTCTTCGACCTTTTCAACTTCTAATCAAACGTTTCAGAATCATGATCCATTTCATTCTCTTACTCTGCTTGTAATTTGATTCGGTGAATTCTCACATTATTATCCTTGATCTCGTGTTAACAAATCATCAGATTGAAATTGTTTGAAATTGTTTCAGTTTGATCTATATTCGATCAAATGATTATCGCTTGTTGCCTATGTATCATTGTAGATCCATATTGGTTTTCTAATTGGATTACATTATACTTGATAATTGCTAAAGTTTCTGTTAAGAAGGATTGTAGTTTTATTAAGTTCTTGAGTTGTGTTTGGTTGAAGTTGAAATTGGAAAAATTTGATTCAAGTATTTGAGATTTTCAATTTACAGTTGATTTGATTTTTTGGAGTAGCTGTTGTATTGCTTGGCACTAGCTTTTATAGTCGTTGGGAGTAGCTTTATTAGTCTCAACTTTAGGGGATAGCTTTTGTTCTACTTAGTAGTAGCTTTTGTTGGTGGTGAGAGTAGTTTTTGTTGTTAATGACAGTAGTTTTTAGTATTTGTGACAGTAATTTTTTTTTACCTTACGGGAAATTTCACTGGTGTAGCTTTTATTGTTGGTGAAAGTAGTTTTTGTTGTTGGTGACAGTAGCTTTTAGTGTTGGTGATAGTAATTTTTCTTATCTCGCCGGAAATCTCACTGGAGTAGCTTTTGTTGCGGGTGAGAATAACTTTTGGTGGTGGGGATAGTAGCTTTTGTTGGTGGGAATGGTAGCTTTTGGTTTTGGGGAGCGTAGCTTTTATTAGTGGTGGGGAGCGTAGCTTTTGTTGCTGGTGACAGTAGTTTTTGTGACCTCGCCGAAAATCTCATCAGAGTAGCCTTTATTGCTGGTGATAGTAGTTTTTGTTACTGGTGACAGTAGCTTTTGAGACATCGCCGGAAGTTGTCGGAAATCTCACCCGAGTAGCTTTTGTTGCTAGTGACAGTAGCTTTTAGTGTTAGTGACAGTAGCTTTTGTAGTTGCCGGAGTTGACTGGAGACCTCGCCGGAGAGGAGAGAGAATGACTGTTGATTTTGTGCTCTAGTGGCATTTATGTAAATATATTAGTTTTTAATATCCAAAATATAACACCCTTTTTAATCTAGTGGCCTTATGGCCAAAAAAACATTCAAAGATGTACTTATATGTAATTAACTCCTTTTTTTTTTTAGTTTAAAAACTCAATCATTTATAAATTTCAGCAAGCAGTACAATAACGGCTTGCCCGTAGAGCCATCAGAAGAAGCCATTACATAGAGCATACTACACTGGCACACTCCTCACACAAGCGTACTACTCAGCACACCCCTAGCACAAACACCTTTTTTGATCAAGCGCAAAACAAAGAGAAATCTGAGCTCGAAAGAATAGTAAAAAAGACAACAGAGTCCCAATTTTCCTTTGCGATCTTTCCCACTCAGACAAAGAAAAAAACATAACCATCCTCTTTTTGGACAAAAAGAGAAAGACCCACTACTAAACTAGAAATTAAAAACATAGGCCCGAAATGGACCCATAGCCCAACCAAAATTGACCATAACCAAGGCCCAATTTTGGCAAACCCAGAGGAAAGCAAAGAAATTGCTGCCACCACCACCTCCATGCGGAACCAAGCCCAACAGGCCCATTTGGGTTAAAACCTAGCCTCCCATGCTACTCTGCCGTTGCCGCCTCCCTCTTGAAACCCTCCCTTCCTCCCCTCGGGTCGTCATGGAGATTGTAGCCCTTATAGAAGCCACCGTAGGACCGCTGCCGCACAAACAAAAGCCTTAGGAGTACTGACCATGGACTTCATAACCACCATCGAGGAGAGACTGCGCAATCAAGGCCGCTTGTCTCCGGCCCCAAACACCATTAGCACTGACTATGGTACCCTGACCCGACTCCAAGCAATCCAAATCCAAAGAAACCCAATGTTGGTCCTTAAATCCAGCAGCCAACGACATCCAGCATGCAGCGCCGCTCCCAACAGATGAGGGAGAGCCTAACCTGCCACCGTCGCAATACGCACGACGACCAACGTTGCTCTCACAGTGTTGGAAACAGCATCACCATCCCTGCTCTCACTGCCAGTCATATCATCGAGTCCACGAACATAATACACACCAAACTCCTGCCATGGAACAAGGACTCCGACCAACACAAGGTAGCCAAAAATAAACAAAAATGAGCCACGAGGTAGATGGACACCGTTGCTTGAAGGACGACCAGAGAAGAAAGGGAACCTAGCCTTTATAGTCAAAGGTGTAACGCTGCCACTAAGTTTAAATAGCTAGTCGCTGACGAAAGTCCTCTCGTGAGAGAGTCCAAGGAGAAGACGAGAACATTTTTTTCCTTTAAAAAATTATCATGCTGATAAGCTACACCGTCTAAATCTTCTATTAACTCAAGACGTGACAAATTTTTCCACGCTAACTCAGCTTGGTGGGATCTTATAAAAAATAAAAACTTAGCTTGGTGGGACCCATTTTAAGAGTAAAATTTTATTATACCCATTCTTTTTTAATTATTTTTTCCTCGTTGTAGAGAAACTGAATTGGGAGAATCAATTATGTATTTAATTGATAATAGGGCCCTTTTCTATAGAGGATTGCAAGATCCAGAATCTTTATTCTACAAGGAATTGTAATCTTACATTAAATGAAATATCTTGTAGATATCTAGAAGAATCAATCCTATTACAACTGAAACAAGTTACTAGAGCCTAACGCACGACACATATTCTATGTAACCTTAAACATTCCTCTCTTTTTTCATTCAGCACACCTCTTCTTCCTAGAGAAAGCTTAATCCTATCACCACTACTGATCTCAGTTTTCCCCATCATCATCATCCAGTGGTTTTCCACAATCACTGGCTTTGAGTTTTGCTAGCTTAGATTTCCTCTCTGTTATCTACAAAAAAAAAAAAAAAAAACTTAAAGCTAAAAATATACACAACCAGCGTAAAACATACGAGTCAATACAAAAACAAGACCATATTATTGCTAATCAAAGCCAGATGATCAGAGAGACTACCTTAGCAGCAATGGCTTGCAAATACTTGGCACGACCTGCCTCTGGTGTTGATGCCTAATCTTTCCCCTTGTTCCTGGAAAGGGCTTTCCGAGCCGGCTCCACCACAATCTCCACATCTTCAGCAGTACGTAGCTGCAGGAATATCACTTGCACAACGTTCCACAACAACTCACTGATTAGATTCCACTCGGATCACAAATCCACCATTGCAATTCATGTCTTAAAAACACTGTTAACACATCAAGCTGAAACAAAACCTTCTTAATTCCTAAGAAAATGAGAAAAATCTTATGCAACTACAACTACATCCAACTCAATCAAACTAAAATTTGCTCTCCTTTTCTTTCTTGTTCGTTGATTTCATCACTGATCAAAGTGACGAGAAACAAGTAAATAAATTGCGAAAGCAAAAATCACAAAAGATTTGAATCAATAAAGAAAGAAAGAGATTACTGATGGCTTGTTCGGTGGCTGGGTTGATTATAGGGATGCATTTTGAGAGCTGGTTCCCTCCACTCGTCAGTCGTCATCAATAAAGAGTTGCCAACTCGGTATTTCACTAGTACAAAATCGAAAATAGATAACGATTCCGCACCGTTGTCTGAAAAAATATATTTTCGTTGTCTAGGTGAGTGTTATCTTTTTAAGCTTCACTCCACAATGGTACTTCACCAATGTTGAACATAATAAAGTACAACGGCTTTTAGTCAGAAATCGTTGTAGCTATACTCAATACATACTGTTAGCACTAACTGCACCGTTGTGTATGTAATTATTTAATAACGGTTTTTGCTTATAAATCGATGTGGTAATATAATTTACACCACTTTTGGCCTTCAACAACTTTCATACACAATGGTTGTACCAAAAAAATGTTGGCTTCAAGGATTGTATACATCGGTTTTTAGTTGAAAAATATTTTCCAACTTCATTACACAACAGTTTCTCATCAAAAACGTTGGCTTTGAGAAATTGTTACATCAGTTTCTAAATTGACAACGTTGTCGGTGTTGATGAAGATAGTAAATTACAATGATTTCTAGAATAAATCCATTTTTTACTAGCCAAAGAGGCAACAATTTTTTCAGCCATGATATAGTACATCAATTCAGGAAATTGAAAAGAAATTGCAATATATTAACATATGGAGAACTACTTCAAGAAGTATAATGCTTTCACAGTTGAAATTTTTTAGTGAAGTTTGCAAAAGTAAAAGAAACTTATATAATACTAGCTGTCATAAAGGTACTTAGCTTTCATATAAAGAAAAAGGTAAATTTTACAACAAATTAAAGAAGTTTCCCAGAGTGTGGCAGACCCTTCTCCTTAGGGATTGAGGGTGGGACTTGTTCCCTACATTATCTACCTCCGAGGAACTAATATCGCCTAATCCCTTATTATTTAAAAAAAAAAAAAAAAAAAAGAAGAAGTTTCACTAGGTACGTAGTTAAACCATAGAACTGAGGAGTCTAAAGGTACTTGTCACTAACGAATTCTGCCCACTCATCACGGACTTCATCGATTTCTTCTTAAAGATATGTGGTCTCCATAGTTCCTTCTCACTAAGAAAAAAAAATTTATTAAATATTGGAGCATAAAACCATATGCAATTAGTCATCAGTCTGCTAAATCAAAAAAAGTATTGTGACATTAAATTGTGAATGCACACATCGGTCATGTGATTCACTAAGAATTGATTAGAAGGAATCTGTTCACATGCTAAAAACATCCAACTTTACAACAATGTATATTATGTTACATGAAACAGCAAATACCAAAATCATGAATACTGTTTACACGTAAGAATTTCCAGCTACCTAGTAGCTGTTATTGTCAAATAATGGAAGCACACAGACTTATATCACATATGCACTTTGCTTAGATAAACTTAACAAAACTCCATCTTAATTTTCTTCTTTCACTTCTAAGAGCCATAGATATATAGAGACCACAGTATAAACCAAACCACAAGAATCCTATGCAGACCTTCCAAGAAATGATGATATCCAAATTGAACCTAAAGGGACACCATTGAATGCCATAGACATAGATGTTAGTTTTTTTCAATTTTGCAGCATTCCTCACCAAAATAAAAATAAAAACAAATGCATGTGCTTTGTGCAAAAGGCATTTATCAACTCATTAATTTTATGTCTATGAAAAAAAAAGGATTAATCACTGTAACCTTGACATATATGTGTGTGTGTGTGTGTGTGGCATTGTGGATTAATGTTACTGTAACCTGTATATATATATATATATATATATATATATATATATATATATATATATATATATATATATATAAATTTCTGCCAAATATTCTTTTGTTAAAGATTTTATTTTATTTTTGCAGTTGTTTAGAGCAGAAATATTGTTGCTAGGAAGGTCAGAGTCATTAAAATTTCTGAAGATGATTAATGGGGAAAAGTAATCATAATGACTGTCATGTTCTTTAAGCTTTTGGCCTTTCTTAATTATCATATAGATTTATGGAGAGGGAAAATGATCATTTATCTAATTTTGGGGTTAATTAACCCCACTTACCCAAATATTATAAGAGATTGCCCACTTACCCAATATTTAATATATATTTTGCCCTAATACCCAATTAAGTATTTTTTTTTATTTCTTTTTATTTATTTTTGAGACAATTTTGCCATTTCCTTCTTTGTCACTTATAGAGAGAATTCATCGGAGACCTTGCCGGACTCTGGTGACCGGTGGCCAACCGCGGACTCCGGTGACAGGTGTCCGAACGCGGACTCTGGCGACTGGTGACCGGAATCCTGCAACTGGTCACCGGAATTCCTAATCCGGCTACCGGACCGGTGACCGGATTTCGGCATCCAATTTTATTGCCCCCTAATAATATCCAGTAATCATATTATTGCCCCCCAATAATCATATCATTGCCCCCCAATAGACCCCAATAAAAGCCAATAAAAGTTTACACTATCTTCATTAGTAAATTAGTTTCCAACTCCCTCTCCTCTACACTCTCCAACATATTATTGCCCCAATAAACATTGATCGAAGGACTTACATTGTTTTTGGTCATTAGATTAACGGGGAAATTGATTTAGGTCTGAAACCAAAGGATCAGAATATGCGAAACAACTTGTTCCTCCATTGCGAAAAATCTTCAGACTTGAGCTATAGACTTACAATGGAAATTGATCATGAAAACCCAAATTCCCTAGTCTTCTACCTCTACCTGAATCGCCCAAACCACCGCAACCGCCCTATCATGTCACTTCTTCACCGAATTCCAACAGATTACCTCATTAGCTCCTCATCATTCCATTTCGGCGACTCCCCAGCTCCGGCAGCCAGCCTCAGAAACTCCACCTCATACTCCTTCATCAACCTCTTCTGCTCCAAATTTCACTCGACTGCGATGAGGGTCTTGGCCGGAAGAACCTTAGAAACTCGTGCAGAGACCACGGCGCAGCTTGCCGGTCTTGACCCCGAGGAGAGCAAACACTAACAGAGCTTCGGTGTCGTCTAAGAGAGCCCGGTGTTGGGAGGCGAGCTCGAGGGCGGTCATGGCGCAGACGACGACGTCTGGCTCCAAGACAGAAATGAACTCAGTCTCGGACCCGACCCGGACTCGAATCCAGCATTACTCCCATTCCTCACCGATTCTGATCCTATTCCGGCGACTCAGGACCTCAACTCGTTCATGAAGTGCTTCGAGGAAGAGTTTTCCGGCGGGGTGGGATGAGCTTCGATCCATGATCCTCGATGACAACGGCGATGGTCACTGAGCCAGCACTCTGCCGATCGAAGATTGAGGCCAACGGCGACGGCCACGTGTTCGGGTTCTTCATGTTGATTCAGGCCATGTCCACCGATGAGATTGGTTCTGACGGAGCGGTTCGATGAAGGAGTATGAGAGAGAGAGAGAGCGAGAGAGAGAGAGAGAGAGGAGTGTAGTTTGTTAATTAAAATGAAGGCAAAATTGTCGTTGATGTTTAAATTGGATAAATGGAATTAAAAACTTCTTAGTGGAGTAAGTGGGCAATTTTTAGACTCAAATTGCGTTAATGGTCAATATCCCTTATGGAGAGTTAGGAAATTATCCCTATGCCAGATTTGTTGCTATGCATATATAATGACTTACTTCTGAGTATATAAATGAAACATAATGCAAAATTCTCACACGAGATGCATTAATCATGCAATAGTTACCTAAAAAAAACAATCAAGTCATGCCAGAAGTTACAATCTCAAACTGGAAACCTTGAAGCTAAACGAAATTTCTTTTAAGGACATAAAGCAGCAAAATGGAGTACCAATCTATGCCAAGCAACCAATTGAAGCTACTACATGATCATGCCAGCAAACATTGAACAACTTAAATAGTGAATATACCGGCCTTAGCTAGTACACCTTGAATATCTTCAAGGATTTAGGTCCCTCATAAAGTGCATGACGTAATAGCTAGCCACATTCTTTGTTTGTAGGTTGTTTTGGAGCACCCTAGAGGATATGTAACAGGAATCTATTAATACCCTAAAATCAACACATCTGAATTTCATTTAATAAGAAGGCGCATTCTAAATTAAAACATACCATCAGGATTTTTCATAGTGGAGTTCTACGTCCTTGTTTATTCCTTTGCCGATTGAATATATTAATGGCACTTCAAAAAAAAAAAAAAAAATAACAAACATGAATCACACATGCTAATTTAATGAGATGCAGGACAGGAAGTTCATGAAATTTTTAACTTAGCTAAGGCTCATAATGAGCTAAGGTCCTGATTTTCGATATATCTTTTGAAAAATCAAAATAGCTAACTGCCTAACTTCCCCTATCCACCGTACCAGAGCTACAATTTTTCATAATAAACCTCACTGGTCAAATCAAGATATTAATGTAAACTATTAGAGGTGGTAAGTAAGATACGCATAGACTTCATTCTGGGTAGAAGCTTTATAATCAGCTAGTTAGGGTATAAGCTAAGTAGAGTAGTCTCTAACTATTTTGAGTTGCATCTCTAGCTGCTATATTGTCTGGTTGCCTTGTATTATTATGAATATATGTATGATATATAATCTATTAATTAACATGGTACTACCCGCACTCAAAGCCAAACTTAATGTCCCAAGTACTCATTTCAGCTTAGTAGTCCAAAACCCAAGTTAAACTTACTACACATACTGAGACCTGCCCCAACCAAGAGGACAATCAATTTCTACAGAATTCCAAGAACCAATAATGTTTCTTTATGAATTGATATAACTTTTATCATGGCCAGAAAATATTTATCTATACACTATGATATACAATATTCCTCAAGCAATGACAATGCAGTACTCAGTTTTACATTAAACAGGCATATCATGGTGGCATTTCAACAATCCTCATGGCAGTAACAGCAAGATAAGCTTGTAGTTATACCAAAAATAAATTATGCCTAAAAGAAATTCTACTACAGCAACATATATATATATATATATATATATACAGTCCGGCTACACTAAGGATGTCCTTAGTTTTTCTTAGGTACGAATTTCCGGTTTTCACCCACTTTCCGATCAAATTTTCACATCTTAACCGTTCAGTTTTTAGGCCCTAATGTATAGATCACCTCTGCAAAATTTCAGCCAAATTGGTGATCATTAAGGCATCCAAAACTGCAAATTACAACAATGTAAACGAACGGTTCCGGTTCGACAGATTCGGTTCGTTCGTGTAAATTGCAGTTTTGGACGCCTTAACGATCACCAAATTGGCTAAAATTTTGCAGAGGTGATCCATACATTAGGACCTAAAAACTGAACGGTTAAGATGTGAAAATGTGATCGGAAAGTGGGTGAAAACAGTAAATCCGTTCCATAAGAAAAACTAAGGACATCCTTACCTGAGAAAAATCCTATATATATATATATATATATATATATTATCTGAAAGGAAAAATTTTAAGAACAGTACATGAAGTATAGGTCTTTCTGAAGTTCGGTGTATTTGGTTTCAAAGAATAACTTTGGTACATGAAGTTCCAATCCCGACCCACTTTTAGTACATGACGTCAATAACACCGTTAAACCTATGCAATTATTCAATTATTCAATTTTCAAGGGGTAATTTTGGGTTTTTACCTCTCTCTCTCTCTCTCTCTCTCTCTCTCTCTCTCTCTCTCTCTCTCATACAGCCACCCAATTCTGGGTATCTTTCTCCTTCCTTCTTCTTCCTCCCTCCCTCCCTGATTTGATTTGGATACCCAGATTATCTGATTTTTTCCTCCTCCTTATTCTTCTTCCTTCTTCCTTCCTTCCTCCCTCCCTCCCTCTCCGATATCAAGTTTTATTTGGACACCCAAATCTAATTTTCTTCTCCTTCTTCTTCCTTCTTCCTTCTTCTCCTTCTTCTCCTTCTTCTTCGTTCTTCTTCCTCCTTCTCCTTCTTCTTCCTTTTTCTTTTTCTTCTTCGTTCTTCTTCCTCCCTTCCTCCTCGATTTGATTTGGACACCCAAATCTGGTTACTCCTAAATCTGATTTTCTTCTTCTCCTCCTTCTTCCCTCTTCTTGTTCTCCTTCTTCTTCTTCCTCCTCCTCCTCTTCTTCTTCTTCTTCTTCTTCCTCCTCCTCCTCCTCCTCCTCCTCCTCCTCTTCTTCTTCTTCTTCTTCTTCTTCTTCTTCTTCTTCTGCAATTTTTTTTTTGTTGATTCATGAAGAGACGGATTTGCCCTTACAAATTTGACTAAAGTCAGATTGACTAACGGAGGCCGTAACGGCATACACTGATTTTGGGTCGGGATTGTAACATCATGTACCGAAGTTAATTAATTCTTTGAAACCTGATACACCGAATTTCGGAATGACCAACAGTTCATGTGCTGTTCTTGAAATTTTCCCCTATCTGAAATTTGGTCCAATAAGTATCATACATATGACTTATGAGGAAAGTCAATTACTTGAAAATTAAGTTTATCATTGCAAGAACAAAAACTATTGTGTTTAAAATATCAAGTTATCAACTCCTCTTTTAGTGTTCTTGTCTTGGTGATTTATGTGTTTAAAAGTTTAAAGATGAGTCATGAGTAACTAGAATAAGTACATGAGGGTATCCATGAGCATCAAAGACAGCACAAAAATGCATAAGCTGTTCCAACTAGTCTTTATTCCTTTCAATCACATCCATAAAGTAATCTTTATAAAACTAATCAAGGGTCATGACCTCCTGTTTGTCATCCTAGCACCAAACAACCCTCTTTGCGAGATTAATAGCATGCATAGATAAATGCTCACACAACAGTATGTCAGCAATGTAAGAAAATTCTTTACTTGCAACCAACAACAAATATTGACAACTAAAGCATAAGGCATAATTGACAAGTGATAAGGACAACCAATGAGCCAGGACCTGATGTTACGGTACTCATAATTCATAGTTACACACACTTTTTTTTCTTCCCTCGGTACTCATACAATCCAGCAAGAAAGCAGAGTATTATTAACTACAAAGTACTAACTCTGATGGGCAGAGCTGAACCATTAACAAGCTACAAATAATTCTAGGTACTACTTTTGCTTAACATTACTGCCAAAATAGTAGCATCATCCAAACACTTCAAAATGCTACCGGACAGTCAAAATCAATGACAATTATTTCAGGAAATAGAAGACTAATTTCCAATTCTATCATAGAACTTGAACAACAACATATATCAAAAACCACCCCAACAACAAAAGAAACATAACAAGAGAACAATTACAGTCCCACATCCCCCAATCCCAATCAAGCAATTATCGAATGAAAAGTCCCTAGTAGACTAGGCCCAATTCTTACTTCTGATATGAAATTTATGAAGTGCAAACCTCAAGCAAGCCAATATAAGATCTTACAAACACACAACCAAATAACACAAGGACAATAAGAAATCCAAAAGCAATTGCAACAGTTCAAGAAAATATTTCCAGACACAGTGCCTAAGGCTAAGAAAACAATCAAAAGCAAAACTTACGAAAAAGAAAGGGGGAAAAAAAAAGCAGTCATCAAAGCATCAAAATTGAATCACAAACTCTAAACATACACACCCAATCCCAGATTAGCCTTCAATTGAAACACAATTACTCTGGAGAACTTTTTGATTCAGACGAGAGGAAATTTTTTTTTTTTTTTTTTTCCGTAACTGACAGACAAGAGGTGCATAAAGAATAGTGTGTTTGATCGTGTATAGAAACGGGGAACGGAAAAAAAGGGAGGGAATAAACTGGTGTGGAGGGAAAATTTCAGTATATATATCTTCGATCAAAACAAGTTTATATATATAAGTATCTCCCATTTCATCAGAAAGCAATTGGCCAAAAAAAAAATTGAGAAAGCAAAAATTCTTACCACAATTAGGGAGGTCTTGCAGGCCAGTGGCTGACCTTCCATGACCATTCTTCGAACATTAGATAACGAATTCCCAATCTCAGCGCTGAACCCATCCTTCTCCTTAATGACGTCGTCCAATTGATTCTTAATCTCATCCTTCTACTGCAAACCCTCGTCTTTTGCTCTATTAGCTTCGGCCAATTTAGCCCCGACCATCTTGATAATTGGCTCTGGAAAGTTCTTCCTTCTCACGCAAAGCCTCGTCTCTATGCCTCCGGCACTCATCTCGCTTCTTAATCTTAACTTGCAGTTCCGATATCAAATTCTTACACTCTTAACTTGTGTAATTGTTTGTTATCGCGCCTAAGCTACAGTAAGGCTGCTACCTGCTAGGCGGCAACTAAAGCATAATAATTATGCCTTTCTTTGGTCTGAATAATAATTATGCGTTATCTTTTCTTTTTTAGTGGATGAAGGCCTAGCTAATTAAAGCATGCCTTATTTTTTCTTTTTTGGTGGATCAAAAGCCCAGCTAAAGCATAATTAAACGCAACAGCTTGGGATTTTTTTTAATTTTTTTTTTTTATGACAGCTTGGAATCGATCATGTTGGGATCTTGTTTCTTACTTCCTAGATTTGATGAATTAGAATAAAATCCTTTAAATAAATAAATTTTTAATCGTGGATCAATACTTTTAATATTTACAAATTAATAACGGTTTTGACCGTACCGTTGTATAAGTTAAATTTATAAATTTCTAATCAAGGGACTAAACACTTTTAATATTTGTAGATCGATAACGGTTTTGACCGTACTGTTGTATAAGTTAAGTTCACAAATTTCAAACCAAGGGACTAACACTTTGTTACTATCAATAGATAACCGTTTCGACCACACCGTTGTACAAGTTAAATGAGAAAACTTCTAACCAAGGGACTAACACTTATTTTTTTTTTAAAGAGGGTCAGTACGGCTGCCCTTAAACCTTGATCATTAATGAAACGTCAGAATACATGGGGGGGGGGGGGGACGTGACACCTGAACCCCAACTTACAATAAGCATAGGAAGAACATCCCAAAATAAAAACAGGAGTCTCCACACAAAGTATGTATTCTAACATGCACCAATTAGCGAAGAGTGCACTTCTGGCTACTCTATTCGCTTTACAAAGGTGGTGACATACCGAAAAGTAAAAACTTACTCGAAGCCATAATATACTAATAAGATCAGATTTCCCACTATGTTGCCACAGGAAAACAAATCCGGTGACACTATGTTTCATCATGCCACTAGGAGGCTGTGACCATTTGACAAACCAAGGAACTCGCAGCCTAACTAGGGCAAACTAGGCACACAAGGTGTGCAGTCCGGGACAGAGCCCACGTCACCCTACACTAAATTGGTAGGGACTTATTGCAGGCATAAAGCCACATATAATTATAATAACAAAACAATAAAAAATGAAGGAAACTGGGCCTAAATCAAAAGCCCAGACCCACTTAATTATTGAATAAAATATAAAGCAAGCCCACCATAGCAGGCCCAGTAGTCTAGAACCGGCCCAAACTCTCCCTACACCAGCAATGTTGCTGCGCACGGCTACCCGCCGCCAATGTCACCGGGACAGAACCTCAGCCTCCAGCAAGACGCATCGCTTCACCAAGACCTTACCATCGACTGACAGCACCGACCGGATCGCCCAAGATGTCGAGTTCAAATCAAAACCAGATCGAAGCAATGAAACATCCTCACGGCCACCATCAGCTTTCCACAACCCCGACGCCGGGGAACAAGCAACGACCGCCTGTCTGTGAGCCCGAGATCGTCCCCACCCGACACCAGATCCTCTCCGCCACACCACCCTTACACTCGTCCTCCACCTCTGAGCATATCAGAGACGTACCACCGCCTACCGACCTCTCTCCATAGGAGTTTCCCAGTTCTTGATCCGGCCCCAAAACCCCTGCCCCGATCCGGTGGACTCATAAAACCAAGCTGCCCGTCCAACGACGACGTCCCAAGGACGCGCCGTCGGACGGGGCATTGAAATTAGACTGCTTTTTGCTCTAGGGTTTTCTGCTCCGACTTTAAATAAATAAATTTTTAATCGGGACCAACACTTTTTAAATATCTATAGATAACGGTTTTGACTATACCGTTTAAAAAAAAAACCACAACGTTTTTTATTAAACAGTTATCTAGGTAACGTTGTCTATTTTTGATTTTGTAGTAGTGTTTGGATCGCCATTTTCACACACTCACTATCTCTCTGAGCTTGTAGTGATGAGCACCAAGTAGAAAAGAGAAGAATTTTTTAAAAAAAAATTAAAAAGAGAAGAGAAAAAACAATTAAAAAATCAAGGGGGAGGAAAGGATGGGTATAATAGAAATTTCACCCTTAAAATAGTGTCCCACCAAGCTGAGTTGACTTGGAAGAATTTGACATGTCATGAGTTAACGGAAGATTTGGATGAAGACTTGACGGATTGGACCTATTGGGTGAGAATTGACAGTGCAGTGAGCATTTTGGTGAAATTAGAAGCCAAGGAACTACACTGATTTTTCCATAAAATTATTGGGAGTAAGCAGAATTTAGTCCTTACAAGAATTATTAAACTAAGTCAATGTCTCAACGATTATTTCTTTCACAATGATATTCAAGTTTGTTTACTAAATTTTTTTCTTACAGAGAACAGTCAGTTCACTGATAGTTAAGTAAGATTACACATAACGACTCATCTTAAAGAGCTTGTCAGAAAGAGTCATTACCTAAGTGGACTCACATTTTCAAGCTCTAAGCCCGATCCGAAACACCCTTACAACTCCCAAGAAAACTACAAATAGACATAGGAGTTGAGGGAGAATGTGTGACATCTCCCTTAAATACTAAGAGAGGTCGCAGACCCCTCATCCATCTTTATAGCTAATTTCTTGCGCTCTTCAACCTTCAACATCCAACTATCAACACCGTCTTCTTCTTCTTCTCCTTCTGAGCAATTTCCGCATTTAATTTGACTCTATTCAAGCTCCACAAGGTCTTCCTTGCTTGGTTTTCTTAACTGGAGAGATAACAGTCCTCTATACTTTTGAGCCAATTACTCCAGCATTAGAATACAAGAATTATTAAACTAAGTCAATGTCTCAACGATTATTTCTTTCACAATGATATTCAAGTTTGTTTACTAAATTTTTTTCTTACAGAGAACAGTCAGTTCACTGATAGTTAAGTAAGATTACACATAACGACTCATCTTAAAGAGCTTGTCAGAAAGAGTCATTACCTAAGTGGACTCACATTTTCAAGCTCTAAGCCCGATCCGAAACACCCTTACAACTCCCAAGAAAACTACAAATAGACATAGGAGTTGAGGGAGAATGTGTGACATCTCCCTTAAATACTAAGAGAGGTCGCAGACCCCTCATCCATCTTTATAGCTAATTTCTTGCGCTCTTCAACCTTCAACATCCAACTATCAACACCGTCTTCTTCTTCTTCTCCTTCTGAGCAATTTCCGCATTTAATTTGACTCTATTCAAGCTCCACAAGGTCTTCCTTGCTTGGTTTTCTTAACTGGAGAGATAACAGTCCTCTATACTTTTGAGCCAATTACTCCAGCATTAGAATCACATCCAACTGAGTCTTACAAAAAGGAGAATTTTCAAGCAGCCTAGCTCACTTCCCACCTTGTAGTAAGTCAAGCTCAGCAGGACGATGCAAACCAACGATATCCTAAATTTGTGCAACATTGGGAACATGCTATTTTCTAAACCTACGTATATACAGTCTAACCTCTATAAATGAATTATATTAATTAATAATTAAATAATTTATTCATTTATCGATAAATGAGTATTTATTACTTTAGAAAGAGTTATATGTTATTCTTAGTTGAATTATATAACACTAGTCTGCAATCACATGCTTTGCATGTGTATGAAAAATTCTCATTGTTAGAAAAAAAAAATAGAAAAGTGGATAGTTATTGCAGAAGAAAAAGATTCAGTGGTAGTTAGGCCCCGTTTGGTTAACCGAAATGTTATAGTAGGAAAATGAATTGTACTAATTTTCCTTTCAAGGATGGAATAGAATTGATTTAGCATTTCCATTTGTGGTGTTTGGAAGGATTCAAGACTTGAGATTAGAAAATGGTTTGAGAGAATTGATTTGTTAATGATTTTCCAATAATGTCCAATCGAATTAAATATGGAAGATTAAAAATGAATGAGTGGAGATAAAAATTATTAGGGGTCGTGACCACTTACCCAATTTTAGCCCAAAAATTGCCTACTTACTCCACCAAGAGTTTTTAACCCCATTTACCCAATCTAACAGTGTTTGACAATATTGCCCTCATTTTAATTAACAAATTACACTCATATCTCTCTCTCCTCCCCCTCATCGATTTCTCTCTCTCTCTTTCTCTAACCTTGTCTTAGGCTCTCTCTCTCTCTCTCTCTCTAAGCCACCACGCCCACTACTCCACCGTCGATGTCGGCCTCCACCGCTGCCGCTCTGTCCCACCGTCGGACCACCAGAGGATGACGCCATCCAACTCCACGATCCCAGCCCCTTTGGGCTTCGTCTGTTTTGTTCGTCAGATTTCCGGGAAGCTCCCCACGCCTGAATCAGGTCTGGGCTTCGCCGGTTTTGTTTATCAGAAGTCCGGGAAGCTCCGAAGCTCCACGCCGGAATCGGGTCTGGGCTTTGCTTGCAGGTCTCGGACGACGCCAAAACGGTGGTCTATTGGGGGGCAATAGACAGATTATTGCCCCCCAATAATTTCTTAACTGTGGTTAATTAATCACTGAAATTAGAATTTTAATAAGTCTTATGTTGTTTTGAGTTTATTAAAGTACAATAATCTGTCAATGATAGAAACTGGTGATTTTTGGGGTGGTCTATTGGGAGGCAATAGATAGATTATTGCCCCGCAATAATGTCTTAACTGTGGTTCATTTATTACAGGTCATTTCAACAAAATGCTGCTAGATTCATTAACCAAAATAATTAGGTTTATTGGGGGGTCATAAAAAGTTTATTGCCCCGCAATAATTTTTTAATAGATGGTCAGAAGTAACTCAGTTTGGTTTTAAATTAGTTTACAAAAGTACAGGTATTCAAATTCAACACTTGGTGAATTTAAGTCCCCAAACAATCAGGTTATGAGCGCCCATTTTGCCACAACGACCACAACGAATTGGCTTTTTTTTTTTTTCACACTCTCCACTTGACTTGAACTGCTCCACCATAGGCCTCCCGGGTGGCCTCTTAACAAGAATAAATGCACCTAACAACAAAAGGATCACCCATATTCATGCAAAAAATAGCAAAACAAATATATGATTGCCCCGCAATAAACAGATTATTGCCCTCCAATAATATATCAGAAATACCAAAACACATTAGAGGCAGTCTTTAAACACAAAGGAAAATATCACTGAACACAATTATAGAGACTTTATAACAATTAAGACACATTATTGCCCCCCAATGGGAAGATTATTGCCCCCCAATAATCTCGACTCCGGTTGACGATTTTGCCCACAATTCCAGTCATTTTGCAACAATTCCGGTTGACCATTTGCCTTCACACTGATTTGACTCCAATTGCAACGACTTCGGTTGCAGCCCGGGACTGGAGATACAATCAAGTTGCGATTTCTGTGATGATCAGTCGCCGGCGAGAGAGACAGAAGTAAATCGAAGACGTACCCGATTCTACTGGTGGTCGTCGATTCCTTCAGAAGGTCCAACCCGGCCTCGCTGAGCTTCTCAGCGACGATGACCGTCGGCTTGGCGTCGAGCCTGGCTGCGGAGAGCACGACGACGAGTTTCGGCGCGGCGATGGCTAGAGCCGGCGTCGTGGGCAACCTGCTGGAGGGATGGAGGGAGGGAGAGAGAGATCCGACATCGTCTAGAGAGAGAGAGATAGATAGAGAAATCGGTGAGGGGGGGGGGAGGAGAGAGAAATCAGTGAGGGGGAGAGAGAGAGAGAGAGAGACTGAGAGGAGAGAGATTGATCAGGGTAAAACAGTCCAAAAATATGAAGAAAACAGGTCAAACTCTTAGAGTTTTGGGTAAGTGGGGTTTAAAAATAAAAGTTGTTGTGTAAGTAGGCAATCTCTTAGAGTGTTTGGGTAAATGGGGTTAATTAACCCCAAAATTGGGTAAATGATTATTTTCCCAAATTATTAATTGACTAGATTTTATGATGGAATAAACAAGTAAATTTTCAATTCCATTAAGTGAAGGAATTGAAATACCACACCCTAGATGGTATTTCTATTCCACTTCTTTTATGGAATTGAACTCCGGTCAACTCATTTATTTTACTTTCCTTTCCAGACTTATGACTTAACCAAACACGATAATTTAATGGAATGGAAAACTATTTCACATTCCAGATTTGATTTCCTAGCTAACAAACGGGGCCTTATTGTAGAGAGAAAATAGTGGGAGAGAAAAGTGGGGGTTGTGGAATCATTTCTTTTTAATTTTCTTAATAAAAATCTATTTTATAATTGTCCTATTTATCATTGTGATTTAATTTATTCTCAAAGTTTTTTAATATTTCAGGGTTAAATCTGTTAAAATTTTCAGTTTTGGCTAACAAAGTCTCTTCTCTTAATAATAGTATAGATATAGTTTATTTGATTAGGTTGTCTATCGAAAGATAATCAAGATCTAGATGACAATTGTGCTATACCAAATGTTTCTTTGAATGAGACATTTCAAGTAATGATACCTTTGAATAACTATTTGCTACAAAATGAAAAATAATATACCAAATCTGGTGCATGCATTGCAATAAATTAAGGATGAAGTTCAATTCGGTTAAGACACAAGGAAAAAGCAAAAGACTATAAAAGGATATTTCAAGCATTAGTTAAATTGAGAAAATATAACTTGTTAGAAGTTCTTGTTCAAGTAAAACCTTATTTTGTGTCTACCCCAAACTCTAGGTTACTTGACCTAGTGGTAATAGGGTTTAATTAGAAGAATCTAGAGATTCCTATTCAATGTATGATTATCTTTCCTTGTATAATTCAGACTCTATGCATTGTAATCCTCTATATAAAGAGGTCCCTGTTATCAATGAGAATACACAACGATTTTCTCTCAATTCTTGTTTCTCTAAAACACGTTATCAGCATGAAGCCCTAACCCTGAAAACCCTAATTTCGTAACCCTCATATTCCAGAATCCACTGCCTTACATATCGAAGCCCTAGTCCCAAGGAGCCCAGAACCGGAGGCGGAACCACCTGAACTGGCCTGAATCGACCTGAACCGGCTGTCGGAAAATCCGAACCGGCCCCTGCCTTGCCGTGCATCTGCTGAGACCTGCCAAGCATCTGCAGAGAAGCTGTCAAAAGCCTCTGCCGAGACCTGCCGACAGCCCCGCACAGGCCCCTACCGAGACCTGCTGAGACACTTGCTGAGCCCCTGCGCGCCTGCTGCCGACATTTGCCGAGACACCTGCCGACAGCCCTGCAACACCTACTGGCAGCCCTGCAGCACCTGCCGACAGCCCCTGCACAGCTCCTGCACAGCCCCGCACAGCCCAGCCTAGCTCCGGCCACTATCGCCGGCCACTTTTCTAGCGACCTCTGGTGACCTTTTTCCGGCCACCTTCAACCACTTTTCCGGTCAAGATTTCCGGCAATTTTTCAAGGTAAACTTTTCTAAAAGTTCCTGTTTTTGAAGTTTTTCATTCTTTTCTTCTTTTTCTCGGGGACTTGCAACCTCCCTTTCTTCTACCCCCCCTTTTCTTCTACCCCCCCTTTTCTTCTTCATAGGGGAGACCAAAAGCCGAACTGTGGGGGTTCGTGCTCACTCCAAGCTTGGAGCTTGTAGAGTCCTCCAAACTTAGAGTTTGTTGAGAAGAAAACGATCAACCACATACATCATTGTTTCGATCTAATCCAAAACCCCTCTTGGAATCGGATTTTCTTGGAAGCGACTACACTCAGAAAATCCCTAATTTCTTGGAAGCGACTACGCTCAGAAATTTTATCTTTTTTCGTGGTAGCCTTTTTCGCTCCGAAACTAACCCTAATCTTGTGTTGTTTTTCAGGATGAGTAACCTGAACAAGTTGAACTTTGTTCCACTGGAGACAACTGGCGCAGGATACCATAGGTGGGTCCGAGATGTGCGCCAACATCTTAAGGCTGATGGACTTCTGGAAACCATCCAAGAGCCAAGTCAGGACGTGCTTACTCCTCAACAAGCTGCTGCTTTTGAAGCAAATAGAGCTACGAGAGAGGCAAATGAAGCCAAAGCCATTATTCTCATGACAAGGCACATGAATGACGCGCTCTAAAGTGAATACCTCAACGAGGAAAACCCCAGAAAACTATGGGTGGAACTTGAGCAGCGATTTGGCACGTTCGTGACTCCCTGCTTTCTGATTTAGAAGTGAGATGGCATAGCCTCTGCTTCTGTGATTTCAAGTCTGTACTTGATTATAACTTGGAAGCCCTTCGTATCAAGTCTTTGATGGAGTTTTGTGGCAAAACCATAACTGATACGATGTTGATCGAGAAGACTCTCTCTACCTTCCCCGTCTCTACACTGATGGTTTCTAAGAATTATCGGATTGCTGTGAATGCAGGACGTATCACAAGGTTTCATGAGCTTATTGATGCCATGAACGTAGCTGAGAAGCACAACAATATCCTTGTGAAGAACTATAATGCTAGACCCGTGGGAACCAAGTCTATTCCGGAGTCTAACTATAGTCGCGCCCCCAAAGGAGGACGTAAGGAGCGAAACCCTAAGAAAATGTACAATTCTGGACATTCTGGTCCATATACTTGCCCCAAAGAGGAAGGAAACCGCCAAGAGAGGCGTGCACGGAACCGTGGAGGTCAATGTGTGAAGAGAGAGAGAGAGAGAGGCGGAGCCTCCAACCATCGTGGTGATGCCACCAAGGGAAATGGTCGTCCAAATCGTGCCGTAAAGGCGCCTCGATCAAGGGAGCCTGACCATAATGATGTTTGTCTTCGATGTGGATCAACTGGACATTGGGCCAAAGCATGTAGAGTATCCCAGAATGTTGCAGACGCATACAAGGCGTATCGTGAAGCAAGGGAGGCGCACTACATGGAGCAAGAAGATCAAGAGGATGACTTTGCTCTTAGGGTGGACGACTTCAAGGGCCAAGAAACTGGCGATTTTGATTAAGTCCTTTTATTTTCTAAGAGATGTAGGCAATTGCCATATTATTTTTGTAGTAGATGCCAATGATATTAGTTTTTCTTCAAAGTAGGCGTACTCAATGTAAGCGTGATGTCTAGGAAGGTTTTGAGATTAGTGGTACTTAAGTGAGCCTCGCTTCCCCGACATCTCTCTACTCACCTGGTCACATTTGCATTGGAATAACCAAAGAAGTTAGACGATTACCATTGTTTTGCATTAGCTAGTTTATTGGATTAGATTTTCTTTGGTCAAAGAAACAATGATGTAATTCCGTTTGGCTTATTAATAAAAGTTGAGTTCTTTTCTTTATGACTACTTTTTAATTACGAGCTTTTCTTTTAGGAATGGATTCTGGATAGAACTACAATGTCTTGCATATAGTGCGACTACGCAGACCATTCTATGCCATAGGCAATTATTCTTAGAGATGTTGCCCACATATTCCTCTGTGACTACAATGGCTAGGCCATCAGGTTTGGTTCAAGGACATGGAATGACCCAATTCCTATTGCCAAATGGCACCTTGATTAAAGTCGCAGAAGCTCTCTACACTCCTAAGGCAAATCGAACCTTATTGAGCTTGAAAGATATAAGAGCCAATGGATTCCATGCGGAAACGCATACTGAGAACGGAAAAGAGTTCCTTTGCATTACCTCTAATGATTGAGGACGGAAGCGCATATTAGAGAAGCTTAAGTGTCAATCTAGTGGACTTTATGTCACTACAATTCGACCAATTGTATCCAATAATATCATAAGAGAAGATCTCTTGGATTCTGACACATACTGGCTTTGACATGATCGACTAGGACATCATGGTCGTGATATGATGCTCCGTATACTAAAGACTTCACACGGACATCCATTCTTCAGAGTGAGAAGAAGCAAGAATCGAAAATTGATTCCCGGACTTAGCAAGACCGCAACAACCGCAGCCTCTGGCACTTTAGCTGTCTTGGGCCGCCATAGGGCCACCCACATCCCTTGTGACAACGCAATAAATGGCGCCAACCATGGCCATGACGCCATGGATGTTTCTGCCCATGGCCAAGACGCCATGGATGCCACTTTCCATGGTTCCAACTGTTTCAGTTGTCTCGAGAGGAGTCTGATCCAGCTGAACACGGGTTGTATCGGTCTGTTACTATCGCTATCGGTCTCATTTATCTGCAAAACAGAAGAAGGTCATAGGGAAGACCGGGTGTGCCGACTTTCAACGCTCTGATGCCTAAGTCAGTATCGTATAAGATAATGATAATGGAAAGTGATAGTAAACAGTTACCTCTTTGGGTTGTTGGGGATGACCTTAATGTAGCAGATTTGTGGGTGCTTGGAACTTTCGTGCGGTGGTCGGATTTTTCGTGTTGTAGGCGTCGTTGGCTCTGTGTTCCGATCTGAGGAGTGAATAGGTGCGCTGTTTCTTGACCTTTCTGGGTCCATCTGGGGGCATTGGTGTGCGTGGGTCTTGTTAAGGGGTCTTTCCGGGAGTGAGATTTACCGGCGGGCTCTGGGTTCGGTTAGGTCCGGCGAAGTTTCGGAGAGGTTGAATTTCGGGTTGAGCTAGGTTTGCTGATGTTGCATTGAGGAGGTTGTGAAGATTTGAAATTTGTGGGGGAGGGTCAAGGAAGGCGATAGATAAGAGGCGATTGACTGGTTGTTTATATCGGTCGCAGCATGGCACGGGAGAATCGCAGTCGCGGTAGGAGAGAGGGTACCTCTCGTGGAGGAGAAGGAGCTTCCCGTGGTGGTGCCGGCGCCTCTCGCCGAGGTGGCGAAGGTGTTTCTCACAGTCGTGGCGAAGGTGCTCCCCATCGGGGTGCCGTAGGCGGTTCCCGAGGAGGCGACGAGGGTACTTCCCGTGGGAGTGGCGAGGGTTCATCCGGTGGAGTTTCGAGTAGGGTTGGGCAACCCGTGGATTCCAATACACATGGTGTGAAGGATATCGAAGTACTGGAGATATCGTGTTAGCCACGGGGGCGGTTGCTCCTTGGCGATATGCCCATTGACCAGCCCGGTCCGAGTATGACAGAGGAGCAGATCGCCGACATGAGAGCCACGTGGGCGATTCCGGACAATATCTTGTTGCGCTCTTTGAGGGATGGTGAGAATTTTAGTCACCCTAAGGTAGGGTGGGCGTGTTTTTACAAATATCAGCTCAAGTGTGGGTTGACGTTCTTGATACCGGAGGAGCTGCAATCTCTGTTGTCCTGCCTGAATATATCGGTAGGCAGCTATCGCCCAACGCGCTGAGGCAAATAATGGGGGTGTTGCTGCTATGGAAGCTTAGCAGGTTGTTGTGTCCCAGCATTGGCGAGTTTAATTCTATGTTCAAGATGCAATACTCGACCAAAACTGGCGATAGCGGATGTGTAAATTTTACGGCCACGTTATTATCGAGGACTTGCCGTCAAACATTTACGCTCACTGGCGGGGAAGGCCTTGCTTGGGAGGAGGCCGGTGGCAAAATCCGGATATGGTGCACCAGGCTCCAACCCGTTTCCAACCCATCTGCGAGTATCGTGATTGTATTTTTGGTGGGCTTTGCCTTTGGTGTATACTAATAGCGTGTCTTTGTATCGTAGTGAGGCAGGAGGTTGATTTGACCACGCTTGAGCAGAAGCGTGTGGCGAGGATGATGGGGGCGTTTCCCAAGGGAGCGAGGGGGTTCTATCGCTTGTGCAGGCTCCCGGTTTACGAGAGGTTTGGTTTAGGGAGGCGTCCTGGTGAGAGGTTGCTCTTTTGTTTGGTGTTTGATCGTATGCTGTGTTCTGTCCTTATTGACGTTGTAGGCTTATTTTGCAGCGGATATGCCGAGCAAAGCCCCTAGCAAAAGTGACGCCCCGTACACTGATGTCGACCCCGATACAATTATTCAGGGGTTGTTACGAGAATCGGAGACGGCGAGGTGAGTTGATGTTGAGCTGCCGGACAAGGTGCGCGTAACTGATCATCGGGTGAACATGCTGTTGCCCGACGAGATGTATCTGAAGTTTCCCGATACTGTTCTGGAGTATCTCAACCAGCGAGCTAAGGAAGAGGCCGGTGCCGAGGGTTATGAGGTTGAACATACTCGGGGACCGGCGCAAAATCCCCAGGGGCCGCCAATGCAGGTGGGTGAAGCGGGCGAGCGCCCTCCAGTACATGTTGGCTAGCACCAGTCCCCCGAGACGTGGGAGGTGGCGAGACAGTCCCCCCGGGTCTCGGCAGGAGGGGTGGATCTTGGTGACGTGGCTCGGGCCTCGAAGCCAATGGTTGAAGTGAAGATCTCCTTTGAGGAGTTGCTGGAAGAGGTGGAGTGGCGTCAAAGCGATACTAGGGCCCATTCATGGCTGGTGCAAGACGCAGTGTTGGAACAGCTAGATGTTGACACGCCAATCTCGCGGGAAGTCATAACTGTTGACAGTGGGGAGGCGGAGGTGACCAGCCAGGCCGTTGGCTAGACAGGTCCATCGGTCGAAGCTCCTGAGTCTGGAGAGGGCGTGGTTGGGGTTGCCCAAGTTACCGAGACGGGAACCCATGGCCAGGATGGCGAGGGGGATGGAATCCGAGTGTCGGACACGTGCGCCCGTACTGATGGGGTCAGGTCGAGGAAAAGGAGTGCCTCGCAGCTACGTCTCGGGAGTCCCCCAGTCGGTGTCGGCATCGATACTCGTGGTAGCAAGAGGTCTCGGACTGACAATTTATCGCGCTCGAGATCTACGAGTGGGGGCTCGCGAGGTTCTCGAGATGAGGTTCCCAGGGGCCTCGCGCGCACCCTGGGCGAGATTGGAATTACTGATGGCGCCATCCTTCATATGGTTGCCGACTTGCAGAACTGTCATCGCGACGGCAGCCGTGTGAGTGGCGAAGATCCACGCTTGGGGTATCGGGAGGCTCAGGAGAGGTTGATGAGGGTATGTATTGTTATGGGCTTGCTTATTTGTTCCCTATTCCTTTCACGTAGGTATACTGATATTGGTGTGGGATGCAGGCCGTGAACATGAATTACCATGCCTCAGGCGAGTTGGTAGCTCATTTTGACCGGGAAATGGCTCGGCTGCAGGAGGAGCTGGATGCTGAGAGGGAGCGGGCGCACGAGCTTCAGAGTGTAGTGGACCAAGGCCAGGTGGAGCGCGAGGATATGAGGCGAGTAATTGATGAAGGGATCGCGAGGAGGCTCGTCGTCAAGAGGCCGAGGGTGCTATCGCTCCACTGAGGGAGGCAAACTCGGATCTGACCGGGAAGCTACAACGGGCGGAGGATGAGCTGAAGGTTGTGGATCAGGTTAGGGCCCAGGTCTACGAGGCCGAGGAGCCCTTGCAAGAGTTGGAGAGGCAAGTTCGGGAACGCGATGCCGAGTTGGAGCTCCGTGTCGCAACTTTGGAGAGTTTGGCTCCGTATCCCGTTCGCGTGGTGGACTTGGAGGGGCAGGTTGGTACTCTGCAAGGGGAGGTGGATCACTTGCGGGATGTTGAGCTCGAGGCAGGCGAGAGGGAGGCAGAGATGGAGCGGCTCAGGAAGGAGTTAGCTGAGCAACAAGCTCGGGCCAATAACTTTGCCGAGGATTACATTCGCTTGCGTGCCGCTGCCGAGACACACTTTGACAAACTTCCGAAGGCTAAGCGAGACGGCGCGGATAAGGCGGTGGAACTCTAGCTCCGGTCTGATCATTTTCAAGAAAAGATGAACAAGGCTTTCTCGGATGGGGCCTTGCACTCGATTCAGGATGGTATCGCCGCGGGTTGGATTGACCAGGAGAAGATGGTGCAAGATATGTAGGCCAAGAAGGCAGCGAGATCGCAAGCCAGTGCTGCAAGTGGTGGTTGAGGTGCTGGGATTGTGATCCGGGATGGGGTGGAGGAGCTAGGTCGAGTAGAGGAGCAGACACGTAGTGCCGAGGGCGAGACTTAGCTTTTGTATTTCTTCGTTTTGTGCCAGCGATGGGTTTGCTTTTTCTTGTAAATGCTTTGGATTTTGTTGAGACATTTGATCGAGTGGTCTGGTTTTTGAAATGTCGGCTTGGTATTGGGATGCGAAAAGTTTATAGGGAACATATATTGTTGGGCGATAGCCCCATGTGCGTTGAACTCATTTATTGCCTTGTCGATTGGTTGCTTTGTCATTACTGTAGGTCATTAAGGTGACGCGATGATTGGTCGTCTGGAGGCGGTTGATGGGGGTGGTTGCACTATAAATAGGCAGAGGAGAGGAGGTATGTGGATCATATTTTCAACATGGAGTTTTCTTTGTTTGTCATTGTGCTCCTGCTTCTGAAATCATTCCTTCCCTCTGGCTGTTTACTTTTTCTAGAATTCTGGGCTTTATAGCTTAATCTTATCCTGGGTTATAGGCTTTATAGCCTAATCTCACGAGGATTCGGCTTCATCACCCATTTGGGGATTGAGCAATCTGTGCCCCTGCAGAACTGAAAATCGAACAAAGTGAGAAACCCAAGGACTAAGATCACTGGAGGGGCGGTGGGCTACAATGATGGAGATTGGGTGGCGATATGGCGGAGAATGGTGCGGTGCGACTGCCCCCCAGTCTTTCTCACCGGGGCCCGGCTAGCCTATCAATCCTCCAATTCAGTGATCTTCCAGAGCTCCTCATTTTCCAAAGAATCAGACTTGGTCGGAGGCATCTTGTACCGGACTCGGGAGGACGAGCGAGGATAGTTGCATGTGTATCGCATTTATATGAATATGTAATATGTTGTCGTTGTGTGGCGCATTTGTATGGAGTACCAATTGGTGTATCGCTATTGGTCGCAAAGCCTTTATAATAAACATTCCTTGTGGAGTATATATCGTCTTTTGTTGTGCTATCACCTTTTATTTCTCCATGAGCTTTTCATTGTGTATCGCTTGTCACCACGGTGAAGTGCGAGTGTGGGCCATGTATTTTAGGGCAAGGCAGTGTAGTATGATATCGACACTGTGGCGATAGCGAGTAGCAAACATTTGACATTGAGCGATTTCATTTGGCGTGGCCTCGTGCCGGCGTTAGCCGTCACTGCCTTTCATGTACGAGGTCCATTAATCGCAATGTGTCGCGTGGTGATAATATTGTTCGTGGCGATGTATCGTGTGGCGTTTATGTAATTCAAGCGTGGGAGCATTCATTGATGGCGCAGGATCGCCTATTGTTAACTTTCATTCATTGATAGGAGCACGTTGATGGCGAAGTATCGCGTATCGTTAACATTCATTCATTCATTTGATCGCGACCGGCAGTTGTGAGGGTTCGCGAGGGACAACATCAAGATGTATCGACGGAACCGGTCATGAGCGATATCAAATTGACATTAACATTAATTCATTGATAAGAGCACATTGATGGCGAGGTATTGCGTATCGTTAACATTCATTCATTCATTTGATCGCGACCAACAACGCTAGGGTTCGCGAGGGACAACATCATGCTGTATCGACGGAACCGGTCGTGAGCAATATCGCATTGACATTAACATTCATTAATTGATAGGAGCACATTGATGGCAAAGTATCGCGTATCGTTAACATTCATTGATAGGAGCACATAGATGGCGCAGTATCGCGTATCGTTAACATTAATTCATTGATAGGAGCACATTCATTCATCGATGGCGAAGTATCGCCTATCGATAACATTCATTCATTGATGGGAGCACATGCATTCATTGATGGCGAAGTATCGCATATCGATAACATTCATTCATTGATAGGAGCACATTCATTGATGGCGAAGTATCGCCTATCGATAACATTCATTCATTGATGGGAGCATTCATTTGATCGCGACTGGCAGCACAAGGGTTCGTGAGGGACAGCATTGTGCTGTATCGGCGGAACCGGCCGTGAGCGATATCGTATTGACATTATAAAGCGCGTAGACGATAAGTTAGGATAGCTATACAGCGTGCCCATGCCTGTTGCGTGTTACGATGGCCTATGTAAGGCCTATGGCGATAATAATGGGAGAAAAATGTTTGACCGATCATAGGTCGAAAGGCGATAATCGTTAGCATTCGTTTAATGCAGTGAGTTGGTGTGGCAAGTAGGAGTGTTGTATTCGTTGCGATAGCAGTCAATGCATAGGTAAGATCATATCATTCAATACTACGCGAAGGTAGCTGCAAAATACATTTGACTAAGAGGTAAAAGGAGATAGGATTGATGCTTACGAGCATGGGGGGGGGGGAGGCGATAACATTGCGGAGACTAGTCTGGATTCCTTGCCCTACTTGGGGTAGTAGCGGAGGTGCTGGGCGTTCCACGGATGTGGGAAGGTGATGCCATCTGCTCCCCTCAAGTAGAAAGTAGCGGGTCCGACGGCCTCGGTGATTTCATAAGGCCCTTCCCAGGTGGCTTTGAGTCCCGTTGGCGTTGGCATTTTCTCCTTCATCACCCAATCCTCGACGGAGAGGAGGTGAGGCCTGACTCTGGCATTATAGTAGCGGGCGATACGTTGCTTGTTGTTGATATTCCGGAGATTGGCTCGCTCGCGGCGCTCTTCCAAGAGGTCCGAGTCGAGGTTCAACCCTTCCGAGTTGGTGAGTGGGTTGAAGTATGCGACCCGCTCGCTATGAACCTCCTGCTCGATCGGGATTACGGCCTCGGTTCCGAATAACAAGCAGAATGGAGACTCACCATTGGCCTCTGTTGGGGTCATTCGTATTGCCCATAGCACCTCGGGGAGTTTTTTTCGGCCCATAAGCCCTTGGCATCGTCGAGTCTCTTCTTCAAGTTCTGCTTGATTATCTTATTCACCGCCTCGACCTGGCCGTTTGTCTGTGGGTGTGCAGGGGAGACATATCGGATTTACGTGCCATACTGGCCAACGAAGTCCCGGAGCGTATCGTTATCAAACTGGGCACCGTTATCGGTGATGATTGTCTCGGGGATTCCAAATCGGCAGTAGATGTTTTTCCACAGAACGTTGATCACCTTGGCTACCGTGATCGTGGCCAGGGCCTCGGCCTCGACCCACTTGGTGTTGTAGTCCACTGCGACAATGGCGAATTTGAGCTGTCTTGGTGCTGTTGGGAATTTGCCGATGAAGTCTAGCCCCCACTGGCAGTATGCCCAAAGGGTGATGATGATAGAGAGCGGTACCGAGGGTGCAAGAGGGGAGTTGGCAAACTGGTGGCACTTAAGGCAGGCGCTAGCGATACGTTTCGCGTCTTGTTCGATTGTGGGCCAGTAGTACCCTGTACGCAATGCCTTAAACGCCAGGTTTCTCGCACCCGCGTGATTGCCGCAAACTCCACTATGCAGTGATAACAGGACTCGCTGCCCCTCCTCGAGTAAGATGCACTTCAATAGGGGGAAAGATTTTCCCTTCCTGTACAGTTTGCCCTCTCGGACAGTGTACAGTGTTGCTCTTCTTCGGAGCCTGGTAGCTATAATCTTGTCCTGGGGCTAGATACCCCTGGCGAGGTAGTCGATAAATGGGTCCATCTATGAAGGCGGACGCTCGTTCTCGGTCAAGAATATTTCCTAGAATGGCTTATCGATACTTGGCATGTCCAGGATTTCCAGCTTGAGGTATCCCATATCGGTGTTTGGGGGCGATGTGGCCAATCTGGCAACAACGTCTTCCTTGCTGTTCTGTGCCCGGGGGATCAGGGTGATTGTATGGTTGGTGAGACATCACTGGAGTAAGGCCTTGGCGAGGGATTAGTGGTGGGATAGATGTGGCTCTTTGGCTTGAAAATCGTCACCGACTTGGTTGACGATGAGTTGGGAATCGCTAAAGATCGCCAGTCTCGTGACTCCTAACTCCTTGGCCAACTGGATGCCAGCGATCAGCACTTCGTACTCGGCTGTGTTATTTGAGTCCTTGAACTTGAATTGTAGTGCATACTCGTATGTGTTCCCTTCTGGGTCAGTTAAGACTACCCCGACGCCACGTACTGAGCTTACTATTGGAGGATCCATCGACGTGAAGAGTCCATGCGGGGGTTGGATGGGGTTCCGAGACAGTCTCGGCCGAGGATTAGGCATCTTCTAAGGGTATGAGTTCTGCGATGAAATCTGCAGCGGCTTGCCCTTTGATGGCCGTACGTGGCGTGTAGTGAATGTCAAACTCGCCAAGTTTGATGGACCATTTTACCAACCTCCCCAAAGATTCCGGCTTCTGGAGAACTTGTTTCAAGGGCTGGTTGGTCAAAACATGTATGGTGTGTGCTTGGAAATATTGCCGTAATCGTCGGGCGACGGTGAGGAATGCGAGGGCGAATTTCTCGATATCGGAGTACCTGGATTTGGCATCGTTGAACCCTTTGCCAGTGTAATAGACCAGCAGTTCATTATTGTCTTCTCGTCTGACCAGGGCAGCACTGATCGCTGTGACTGATACTGCTAGGTAGAGGTATAGGACCTCTTCTGGGATATGTTTGGAAAGAGTGGGTACTGATGCTAGATAGTCTTGGAGGCCCTGGAAAGCCTTGTCATGCTCGGGTCCCTAAGTGATCGTTTCGGTATGGTGAGTTTTGAAGAGCTTGAAGAATGGGGCGCACTTGTCTGTTAGGCGTGATATGAATCGGGCGAGAGTGGCAACCTTCCCAGTGAGGGACTGGACCTCGTTCCTTGTTTTGGTTGGTGCCATATCGAGGATTTCCTGCACCTTCTCGGGATTGGCCTCGATGCCCCTCTCGCTGACTACAAACCCCAAGAATTTGACGCCTAGTACGCCAAACACGCACTTGTCTGGGTTGAGGCGCATAAAGTATTGGAGTAGGATGTCGAAAACGATGCCCAGATTCTTGATGTGATCTTCAATGGTGATGCTTTTGACTAACATGTCATCCACGTATACCTCCATTATTTTACCGATATGATCTGCGAACATGGCGTTAACCAGTCTCTGGTACGTGGCCCCGACGTTCTTTAGACCAAATGACATTACCTTATAACAGTACAAACCCTTATCGGTGGTGAAAGATGTGTGCTCTTGATCGGAGGGTTCCATGGCGATTTGGTTGTAGCCTGAGAAGGCGTCCATGAAGCTAAGGAGCTTGTGGATTGCAGTGGAGTCAACTAGCTAATCGATTCGTGGCAGGGGAAAACTGTCATTTGGGCAAGCCTTGTTCAAATTGGTGTAGTCGACACACATGCGCCATTTTCCGTTGGGCTTCTTTACCATCACTACATTGGAGAGCCATGTCAAGTAGGAGACTTCCCTGACAAACACGATGTGTTGAAGTTTCTTGACTTCTGCCTGGATTACTTTGTATTTTTCCTCCGTGAAGGCTCTTCTTTTCTGGCGAATTGGTGGAACGTTTGGTGAGATGGTGAGCTTGTGAGTCAGCAGTTTTGGCGAGATTCCGGGCATATCGGCGTATGACCAAGCGAACACTTCCTGCCGGGTCTTGAGGAAGGCGATTAACTCCACTTGGAACTGTGGATAAGTATTGGACCCGATTTTAACTTTTCGCTCTGGTTATGTATCGGATATGGAGACCGATATCAAGTCTTCCAGAGCATCCGGTCTCGGGTGCTTGAGCTTGCGTCTATCGTCCTTCTTTGTGCTGCGTGTATCGCGGGCATCGGGGGTCTCGGGATCCTCCCTTGGATTATCTAGTTTGTCGGAAGGAGAGTGCAGATTAGAAGTTAGGAGCACCTCTCGTCTGCCATGTCCTCTCGCGACCGTCAAGGAGTTGCATTGTCTCGCGAGCTCTTGATCGCCTCTGACGGTGAGGATGCCGCCCGGGGTAGTTATCTTCATTATTAGCATGTGCCCTGCCACAAAGCATTGGAGTCCCCAGATGGCGTCTCGTGCCAAGATGACGTTGTAGGAGGAGGGGCAATCGACAATGATGAAGTGCGCTGTCATAGTGGCGATGGTGCTGCCTCAACCGAGTGTGATCCGCAGATTATATGATCCCAGAGGTTGTGTGATTTCTCCTACGAAGCTGATTAGGGGTTCATGGTCTTGGGTGAGTTTCTTCTTATCTCGGTTGAGAGCTTCGTAGCAGCCGCCGAACATGACACTAACCGCAGCGCCGCTATCGACCAAGACCAGGTGGCATCGATAGTGGTCTATGATCATGGTGATTAGGAATGGGCTGTTATGGTGCTTCCTTATGGTATCCTTGCTGCGATTAAAGGCTATCGAGTTCCAATCTACCTGTGGGGTGTGGCAGCCATGGCTGAGTCCCAATACCTCCTGGCCCCGAGGGCATTGGCGCTTTTGTGCATGGTGGGTCTCGGATGCTCTTGGGGCGCCGCCGTGTATTGTTAGGATCTGTCCGTAGACCTCAATGGCGTTAGCGCCTGTGGCGGGGGTGTGATACTACGAGAGTTGGCCGTTCTAAATGAGGTGCTCGATAGCGTTTTTCAGTGCCCAGCAGATATTGGTGGGGTGGCTGGATTCCTCATGGTATGTACAATATTTGCCGTTGTCACGTGGCTTGGCCTGACCGGTTTGCGCCTTGGTGGGCGAGGGATGATGTCCTTGTGGTTATTCCAGATATCCTTATAAGAAGCGGTGAGGGTGGTGTAAATCTAGTATCGAGGTGCCTCGAAACGCTGGTCATCTCTGTGTCGGGTGCCACTGTACGGTGCATCGCGATATCGACTGCTGGAGGAGTTGTATTTTGGCTTCTCGGGGCTCTTCCCGTACTGTGTATCCCTTTTGTCATTGTAGCCTTGTCGCTCTCGCTGGGATCTGTCATGTTGGATAGGCTTTCCCTTGGCGGAATCATCACCTCTACCCTTTGTGGTCCCGACGGGGTTGTTGACTTGAGGGACGCTGGCTGGATACACGTTGGAATTTGTATCGCGGCCGAAGGTATTGTATTCAGCCTGTGCGAAGGTGGTGGCGGCATCGTGGAGATCATCATATGTCGCAGGGGGATTAGTGTTTATTTGTAGTAGGAAGTATCTTGGCTGGAATGCCTGCTTGAATGCTGACGCTACTAGGGCCGGGTCAAGGGAGCGGCACTGTGTAGCTTGTTTCTGCCAGCGGCGGACGAAGTCTCGTAATCGCTCATTTGGCCGCTGTTTGAGCCAGAATAGGTCAGGTGTCTTGCGATAGCTGCTGCCGCACAGAATGAATCTGCGGAGAAATTTGTCCCCGAGCTCTTGGAAGCTATCGATGGAGTTGGGAGGAAGATTAAGAAACCAACGCAGGGCCTCGTCAGTAAGGGTTTCCTCAAACGCGTGACATGCCATTGCGTCCGTGTATCGGGTACCGTGTAGGATGGATTGGAACACTTCCAAGTGGTGGTAGGGGGCTCTGGTGCCATTATATTTCTCAATCTTGAAGGACTTAGCCTCCGGTGGGCGTTTCTCAGCCTGTATTCGGGCAGTGAATGGTCCCATCTTTCCTTGAAAGCCCGCCGTGATCGGTTGCCAGCTGGTCCTGCTTTCGGCGCTTTCAACTCGCGCCTGCAAGGAGGCGATGGCCTCGCTCATCTGCAGCAGCAACCGAGTGTTGGGGTCAAGTGGAGGTAGGTTGTCGGCTGTGGCAGCGTTTGTACCCGAGGTTCCCGCTACATCATGGACAGGCTGAGGTGGCGACGCAGTGCCGAGTTGATTGGGGAGTAGGGGTGAATTCAAGTAGATGACCTGGGGTCCTGTAATCGTGCTACCAGGCGTGGGGCCCGTGGGGCTTCCCTATGTGGCGCTTGGGGGAGAGAAGGTACTGGCAAGGCCAGTACTTGGGTCGGTGGTGAGGACTGCTCCTGGTGTCGGGACACCACCGATAGTTGGTATTGGGGTCTCCTGCTGACGGGCAATGTCCAATGCCTCGTTATGCGCAACTCACCGCTGGAGTGCCTTTCAGAGGATGCGATTCTGGTTTGTCATATTTTTGACCACTTGGCGAGCTGCCAAGGCTGTTGCGCGCTCGGCCTCGGCCTGTGTACGTGTCTCCATGAGGTCGCGTATCGCTATCTCTAGCGCGGTGGTTTGGTATGTGGTCATGACTGAGCGAGTCTCGGTGTTCGGGCTCTGAAACTCAAGAGTGCGCTGGACCTTGCGGGTCAGTGCCTCGTGGGGCGGATCGTCGTTGCCGGTGTCGGGATTGCCGGTAGCCATTGATGTGTTGTTCTGCTAGCAAGGAGCGAGGGGAGTCCTTCTAGCGCCAAATGTTTCAGTTGTCTCGAGAGTCTGATCCAGCTGAACACGGGTTGTATCGGTCTATTACTATCGCTATCGGTCTCATTTATCTGCAAAACAGACGAAGGTCAGAGGGAAGACCGGGTGTGCTGGCCTTCAACGCTCCGATGCCTAAGTCAGTATCGTATAAGATAATGATAATGGAAAGTGATAGTAAACAGTTACCTCTTTGGGTTGTTGGGGATGACCTTAACGTAGCAGATTTGTGGGAGCTTGGTTCCGTTTCTTTCGGTGTGGGACGCCTGGGGTTCTCGATATCGCCCCGAGGGGTATTGGAACCCTCGGCTGGGAGCTTACCTCGCTTTTATATTGGCAATACGAGTCTTGTGCTTCCGATACTTGTGCTTAGGAGGTATGTGCATACCAACACCAACGCCATGATGGGTGATGTAGTCACACATTTTGCTTCTAATAGCGCTAGAGAAGCTCAGGCCCAACCAAAATCCTCATTGGTTGCTTCTAAGGCCCCTCGCTCATTTTGCAAAGCCTATTCCTTCGGGAAATTAGGATCGAGACCATCCTATGCAAAGGATCCTAAAATACTCATTCCGTTCTTACAGAGAATCCAAGGGGATATTCCTGGACCAATTCAACCATCATGCGGACCTTTTAAATACTTTATGGTATTGGTTGATGTGTCGACATGCTGGTCACATGTCGCGCTGTTGTCCACTCGAAATGCTGCTTATGCTAAACTCCTCGCCCAAATTATCCGTCTACGGGCTCACTACCCTGACCATCCCATTAAGTCAATTCGACTTGATAATGCTGGGGAGTTTACATCGAAACGTTCGATGACTATTGCATGTCACTAGGGATTGATGTAGAACATCCAGTTCCCCATGTTCATACCCAAAATGGTCTCGCGGAAGCCGCTATCAAACGACTACAGATGATAGCACAGACATTGGTTATGCGCACCAGTCTCCCTGTTTCTGCTTGGGGATATGCAATATTGCATGCAGTGACACTAATTCGTCTACGACCCACTGCCACCCAATCTTACTCTGCGTTACAACTAGTGACTGGGTACGAGCCTGATGTTTAGCACTTACGCATTTTTGGGTGTGCCATTTATGTGCCTATTACGCCGCCACAGCGTACTAAGATGGGTCTACAACGACGAATGGGCATCTATGTTGGCTATGAATCTCCAACTATCGTCCGCTATCTTGAACCCTTGACAGGTGATCTCTTTACCGCTAGATTCGCCGATTGTCACTTTGATGAGACAGTCTTCCCATTGTTAGGGGGAGATAAGAACATAGATGTTCAACAGGAACTACAGGAATTGTCGTGGTCTGATGCAGACACTCTGCCTGATGCATTTTCTGATGTTGCCAAAGTGACGAGATCACACATACTTGCTGCAAACGTGCCTGCAAGGATCGATGTCCCGAATACTGGACATAACGCTACTCCTGTGACACTAGGATATGGCTCCATTACCCAGAATGGCAATGATGTGGCGTCTATGGCCACAGGTCCCGGAAGGAAGCGTGGTAGACTGGTTGGTTCGAAGGATACTCGCCCTAGAAAGAGAGCGAATGAGGCACAAACAAATCCTTTGATCATCGATACTCAAAATCCGTCCCATGAGAATGTTCCGGATTATGGTTATGTCCAAGAGACATCATTGGGGGACGCCTCAATGTCAGAACCTATCCCTGAGGACGTAGAGATCTCTGTAAATTACACTAGGGTACATGGGACGTGGGAAAGAAGCTCCATCATCGTTGATGATGTATTCGCGTACTCCGTAGTGCGTGAGATTATTGAGACCGATGACATCGAACCACGCTCCGTTGATGAATGCCAACGTAGACCCGATTGGCCAAAATGGAAAGATGCGATCCAGGCAGAACTTGATTCTCTAGCGAAAAGAAAGGTATTTGGCAAAGTTGTACCAATACCGCCCTTCACTAAACCAGTTGGTCACAAATGGGTATTCGTTAGAAAGCGTAATGAGAGAAACGAGATTGTAAGGTACAAAGCTCGCCAACGCCCTGGAATCGACTACGAGGAGACCTATTCTCCCGTAATGGAGGTCATTACGTTCCGCTACCTTGTCAGTTTGGTAGTTTCTGAAAAACTGAACATGCAGCTTATGGATGTGGTTACTGCGTATCTATATGGGGATCTAGATACAGAGATATACATGAAGGTTCCAGATGGGGTTCAGTTACCCAAATCAAGTGGCTCTAAACCACGGAGCGCGTTTGCTATAAGGTTGAAACACTCACTATATGGATTGAAACAATCCGGACGGATGTGGTATAACCGTCTAAGTGACTACTTGATTGGTAAGGGATATGTCAACAATGAACTATGCCCATGTGTGTTCATAAAAAGGACAAGTTCCGGATTTGCAATAGTAGCGGTTTATGTCGACGACATGAATATAATTGGCACCCTTAAAGAGTTAAGGGCAACCGCTGAACACTTGAAATCCGAGTTTGAAATGAAAGATCTTGGGAAAATACGGTTTTGCCTCGGTTTAGAACTTGAGCACCGTAGAGATGGTATCCTGATTCATCAATCAGCTTATACCCAAAAGATGCTTAGGCGTTTCAACACTGACAAGATTAAGACTTCAAGCACCCCAATGGTCGTCCGTAGTCTTGATCCAAAGAAGGATCCATTTCGTCCAAAAGATGACGACGAAGAAGTGCTAGAGGCAGAAGTGCCTTACCTAAGTGTAATAGGCGCATTATTGTACTTAGCACAATGAACAAGACCGGACATCTCATTCGCTGTGAACTTGCTAGCTAGATATAGCTCTGCGCTAACACGACGCCATTGGACTGGTGTTAAAGATATCTTTCGATACCTAAGTGGTACGATTGATATGGGCTTGTTCTATCCCTATAGAGAGACGATGGATTCGGACCCATCAAGTGCCAGGGACGCCATACATGGTGGACTACGTTCCCTCTCCCGATCCCAAAATGATATAAGTGTTTTGGAAGGTTTTGCTGATGCTGGGTACCTCTCTGACCCACACAAAGGTCGCTCCCAAACTGGTTATGTATTCACCATGGGAAAGACCGCGATATCTTGGAGGTCTACAAAGCAGACCTTAGTCGCTACCTCTTCGAATCATGCAGAGATTATTGCTCTCCACGAAGCAGTTCGTGAATGTATATGGCTTCGATCCATAGTTACGCATGTTCGAAGCAATTGTGGTCTGAAGTCTACCACAGATGAGTCAACGAGCATTTATGAGGATAATGTTGCTGGCATTGAACAAATGAAGCAAGGTTACATCAAAGGCGACAACACCAAGCACATATCGCCCAAATTCTTCTACAATCAGCAACAACAGAAGCTTCTCAAGATCAAAGTAAACCAGGTTCGATCTGAGGACAATGTGGCAGACTTGTTTACTAAGTCATTGCCTAAATCCACGTTCGAGAAACATGTGGCAAGAATTGGCTTACGGAAATTATCTGAACTCCCATGATCGTAGTCATCAGGGGGAGGCGCAGACATCAGGGGGAGATGTCTACATGTTCGTCTCGAAGTGTGAAGGGTGTGTTGTGCTCTTTTTCCCCTTCAACCGAGGTTATTTTTTTTCCACTGGGTTTTTGTTACTTAGCAAGGTTTTTAGAGAGGCAACGAGAGAAGCAACGCGTTTGGGCGACACAAGAGGGAGTGTTCAAGTAAAACCTTATTTTGTGTATAGCCCAAACTCTAGGTTACTTGACCTAATGGTAATATGGTTTAATTAGAAGAATCTAGAGATTCCTATTTAATGTATGATTATCTTTCCTTGTATGATTCAGACTCTATGCATTGTAATCCTCTATATAAAGCGGCCCCTATTACCAATGAGAATACACAGCGATTTTCTCTCAATTCCCGTTTCTCTAAAACAGTTCTTTAATTATTAAGTATTTTGAATTTTCATATACTATTTATTTTATGTATTTCATCAATTATTAATTTTTTTCTTCTGATATTTCTCTCATTTATTTCGTCAATTATCACTTTATATATTCATTGGGTCCTTAAGGATGTTTAGAAAAATGATTATCTTATGCATTTAGCGAGATTCTTAGTAATATACACTGTCTCGAGTCGGGATTGGAGAAATTTATTATTTAATTGAAGTTATTAATTTATCGAACATTCATTTATCGAGGTTTTACTATAGTTGCTAGGTCAGTTAGGGAATACCTAACAAAAAAAAAAAAAAAAGGCGAATTAGGGTTAGCAAGAATCTCCGTAACTCCATCAATCTTCTTAGCCATAACAGCAGCAAGTGCAAGACCACTCTACTCTAAAACATGGGGCATCACTGGAACCCTAGCCTGGACTCTGTAAGGGACCACTGTCGTATTCGGCTTATGCAAGTCAGCTAATCTTTTGATAACAAAACTAATCACATCCACTTGGATCGTGCGCAAAATGACCACATGTCCTATATCCCTTGACCTTCTTATTGTTTACACCTAATTTTAGCAAGGCCCACGTGACAGACATGTGGGTCCGACTCACAAGGCATAATGAATGACCACGGCTAATTAGCCGCGGCATATTGAAGATTTATAATGTTAGCTGTCAACTTTATGGAAGAATATAATGCGTTTAGAGAACTGTTACTAAATCTGGAGCAATCAAAGAACCCATGAGGCATAACAAATAACCGCGGTTAAATAGTCGCAATGTATTAAAGATACATAAAAGTTGATTGTCAATTTCATGACAGAAGATAACGATTAAGGAGGTCATTACTAAAGCTTGGAGCAATCAACTTGAATGTGCATTAAGAGGTTTTATTGTTGGAATCATTAGTTATTGAATCTACCCATGAAAGTAGTGTTTTATTTGTAATCAATATGGTCTCAGCTGTCAAGGCTGAGATTGTGTCTTTTTCTTCATTTAGTAGTTTAATCTTTCACTATAAAAAGGACCATAAGCATCATTGTTAGAGGTCCTCGACCAAATGCTCTACGCGACTACAATTTTTACCTCAATACATTTCAACACTTCAACACAATTATCAGTCTTTACGTGTTTTATCTTATGAATTTTCTTTACTAGTATTCATCTATCTTTCCTGCACTTTAAATTATTGTTGTTTACATCAGCTATTTATCCTATTGCTTTTATCTTCCTGCCTTTTATTTTCCTGCACTTTTACATTCTTGTTCTTTATTCTGCATGTTCTTTCTTTACCTGCATCTACGTTTATGCTATTTATTTGCTTTCGTTCACTTTATGTTATTTACTTTGTGCAAATATTAAGAAAAACATAAAAAGAATCATCATCACCCCACTTTCACATCAATCACCGAGTTACACAACACCAATATTCCAGCTAGCAAGCCAATCCGTGTTAAAGTCCTTGCATTCAAGGTAGAGAGAACACCACGGCCGAGATTGATCCTTCCTCAGTGATAGGCTATTTCTATACACCTAAATAGATGCACAAAAATGTCTATAATTTAACCCTACAAGAATGTCGAAAATAGTATAGGTAAGTAGGGATCGTTCCCGCAAGAGATTGTGGTCTAATCACTAATCTAAAGACTCAAAACAAAATAAATCCTAAACTGTTCAGTTAGAAAGATCTGACTGGAAGATGACTCTAAACTACTCTAAATGTCACGAAAATTTACAGACAGACTCTAGACATGATAAACTAACTACTGACAAAGTTTGATAATTTTTGAAGATGTTTTGGTTGACGAACTAATTAAATAAAAACGAAACACTAAATGACTCCGAAAATAAAAAGACTTGATTCAGGGTTTTGAAAATCAAAGATAAAACAAGTCAGGGGAATTGCATCCACCACCAATCAATCAAGTAAACTAATCATGTTCAACCTAATTTCATTTATTTATGGATGAAGATGCTCAAGTTAACCCAACGCCTGAATTAACCTATTGTTTTTCCTTACTTGTATGCTAGGTGAGAGACGCTCTACACCTAACCTATTTTCTAAAATGCAACCTAGGTTGACGCAACTCTAGATTTAACACAAAGAAATCATTACGCAATAGAAAAATGAGACATCACAAGGCATCTTGAGTACGACGCGTCTCAATTAACCTAGGAACCTAATCACTTGCCTTATAGAGAATTTACTACTCTAGAACTCTCAACGGAACCCTCGAAGTCAGGCACAGGCAATGATTATTCTTAGCAATAGAACCCTAAACATGCAATCTAAGTTGCGCACCAAAGAAAACATGCAAAGGAATCATCAAAGTGAAGATAGAAATCAGGCTCTCATCCAATAAATAAACAAAACTAATTGAAAGTCATAATAAGTTTACAATCATGATTTGGGGCTTCAACAACCCCTAACTAATAAAAACTAGTTAAACATAGAAGAAAACAAAACAAAGAAGGGGAAGAGAGAAGAGAAGAGAAGAAAAGAAGAGGCGAGCTGCTGCAGATTGATCCCCTTTTATATGCTTAGAGGTTGCCTTCATCTTTCTTGTTGTGTAGGAAATCCAAAACCTAAAAGAATTAGGGTTCACGTGCTTAGGTGGAGTTTTCCTATTGGCTCTTGAACTTGATGACTTATTCCAACCATTCATATTGTGCCGTTTATCCATCATAAGTCGGAATATGAAGTACAAAATCGTCCTTGGGCTTCCCAGTGTGATTTGGGCTTCGAAACATAAATTCCCGTCCAACCTCAGATTCGCGCGCAGTATGACCTTCTTATACTAAATCAGCCATAACTTCTTCTAGAAAAATGATATTGAAGAGCCGTAAAAAGATCTGGAAACTAGACATCCAAGGCTTTCCGTCAATATCAATATCATCCTCTGAATCGTTCTGAGCTGGTCTCAGTGGTCTGTCGAAGTTGACTGATCTGCACAGGCAGATTTGCCGATTTTGCCTTTCAATCCCTCTTTTACTTCTTTTCTCCTTCTTTGCTCAAAATACCTATAAAATAAGTAAACAACGTAAATAATGAGAAAATACACTAAACTAACAAAGAAAGCATAGAGATTAACGTTATCAATATCGCATAATTATGCTCCTATCACTCAGCCCACACTTAATTGACCGGAAGTTAGATCAGCGCAAGATCAACAAATCAGAACAAAACCTCGCATGGCCTGCCGGCCGTGAGTTGGCACGTCCGCGTTCATGTCACCACACCAGAAGTACACGTGTAAGCCAAAGAAGCCATCGGCCCAGCGACATGTGGCTGAGACGATTTTTGAGCGAATACTTATACAAAAGGTCCATTTCCAGAAAAAACTCGCCAACGTAGTAGGTTCTCGTCAACCACAGACGGTAGCGGATGTCAGCCAGTACCAGAACATGCTGCTCCTTATCACTACAACTGGCGAAAAAGTGATCGCAAAGTAGAACGTGCCCAATCGAGGCCTCGATAATACTCAGAGTCTTCTCGTTGCGTAGCGCCAGTGTGAGTCTTGTAACCATCACCCAAACCTCTAGTGAGTACAGCTGGACTGACGCCTCCACACATACTCAATCCATTATACTCATTCGGGACCAACATTCATATATTGTGGTGCCATGGTTCTCCATGGTGAATCTGATTACAATCCTCCTTCCTTCGGAATCGAAAGACAAACTGACGGTCTTCCGTCTTTAAGATCGACAATTTCTCCCTCAATCCTTACATCGCCGAGATTCCTGACAGAAAACCTTTAGAATCACCCTGTCTTCTTCATCAACAGGTCGTCTGGCCTTGTGGCCCAAAATCGACCACCACGAACTCCGAAAGGGTTAATGTCGATGCCAGCTTGGTTGCCATGTCGTTTGACTTTCCTCACAATGATCACTTATTGTTAGTTCGAGATTAAAGACGCTCTAGCACGACACTCTCAAAACCCTAGCCGAGCGGCTAGTTTATTTATTTTATTTTTTTAAACCAGCTGAGTTTGTTTGTTTACTAAACTTAATTTATTTAGTGTTATGGTCAAAAGATAATATATTTTATATGGTAAGTCACGGATTTTTAGCTAGGTAGCTAGACTAACATCATGAGTATGTGAACATCATCGGTTTAAATCTCATTGACATCAGGAATAGAATGAGATGGGCCATGTGGAGTGGGTAGGGGATAAAAAATTATTAATTGGCTGAATTTTAACGGTTAAGGTTAATGTCACCTTTAAAAGAGTTTAGCGTGGAAGTAGTCATTTGGGCCCGAAAACTTAAGGAATTAAACCTCCTACAATCTTGGGCTAGGTTTTGATTGGTTTTGCCTTTAAATTTCTTAATTTAGGTAGAGTTAGAGTCTATATGTAAACTCTCGGTTCTATAAATTATAGATTAGATGATATTTGAAATATTTGAATTTAAATTTATGCAATTTCAATGTCAATATATCTTTGAAATCAGAAAACAAAAATAGGGTCAAGACGTACTTTCACTGACTTTTCTCTCAACCCAAAAAGCATTGACCAAAATTCATCAAACCTAGTTGGGCAATCAAGAATTATAAGGTTCTTTAAATTGCTCCAATGGAAATCCAACTTCAACTGCATCAAGTAATGCCAAATTGTTTGAAGAACACAAAATGGGGTTTGAAATTGAGAGTTCAAATTAGTCGATCATAATTATCAAAAACAGAGAAAACGTTAATCTTAAAAGAATTTTTTTTTTTTGGGTGTGCTCCCAGTTGATCATGAAAGCTAACTGGAGTTTGGAGGTGCAATTTTTTTTTCCTTCTTTTATTATTGTAACATCGCATATATAACAGAGGTGTAAATAGATAAAAATAAGGGTAAATCAGGAAGTTCAATGGCAAAAAAAAATGAAGAGAGGTCCAAATAGTAAATTGAGAATTGGGAGGTCTGAATAGACCCACCCTTTTGTCAACTATTATGAAAAGACAGATAAGGACACAGAGAGAAAGAGAAAAAAAGAAAACTTCTTACATCCCATGACAAACTGACGACGTTTTTCTTTATACTTTCAAAGTATATTCTCTCTTCAATCTCTCATTCTTGGATGCGAGAGATACCTTTGTAGAAATTTTTAAATTTTTATTGTTTTAGATTAAAGTCTCATGTTTTCATAAACATTTAACTTGATGCTCATCTTCTTTAACGTTAAACCCTAAAATAGCATTCAAATTAATGTAACCCTAAAATAGCATTCTACGTTAAACACTATGGAAGAAGTGAAGATGCACTAATTGAAAGTCAAATCATCTTGACTGAGCCTTAGTATGAGATATGGCTAAGAATTTTTCAGATTTCAGAGAAACTTATGCTCCAAATATTTTGAGTAGATAAGATCATTTGATAGAGAAAATGGTCAATCATGTGTTCAGTCATGTAACGCCCCAAACCGCACCTCACCAGCTTGAGTACGTTACAGTGCCGCGAGTCTCTAAAACATAAACCGAAAATTCAATTTACATTCTAGAAATTCGCTAGGCATTTGTCCGAAATAAATTTTGTCAAAAATACGCAACGGAAGCTTTTAAATTCTTTTGAGGTGAAAACCTTTCTAAAACTGTAAGTTCAAAAGTTCGTCCAGGACTTAACGTTGTAAACAACCGAGGAATAAAGGACTTAGCATATAACAAACAAATTGTGACAATTTCTGAAAATACAATTTTAAGGAACAGGAATAAGATTGGGACCCAGAACCTGACTTCTATTGAAATGTGCACACCCAGCTCCATCCGCTCCAATCCCATTTCCAGTGCACAGTACCTGCAACCACACTGTTGTAGGGGTGAGTTTTCGTCCTTGCTACTCAATAGGGGCTTCACCCGACTAGGTTTGAAAACCGACCCATAAGATAATAATTTGGGATCCCAGTATGAAAAAGTTAAACCATTTCTTTAAAGAACGAAAAACTTTAAATATCTTTCGGACTCAAAATCCAATGCACGAAACTCAAAGAAATGCATAATACCTGATGGCCAGTCCCATGGACCAACTACACGGCCTTACCTCAAATAAAATCATCACCAGGTAAGCGTAGTGAGAGTGCCCACTTACACCATATCACCTAGAAATAGTGCCACACCTCAGAGGATGTCAGACACCATTCCGTCCATACGGCCCCTCCGGAGGTTTAGGGGATCGAAGCCCAAGGAATTGCTATGTTCCATTCACTCTCAAGCCATCAATAACCAAACCATGCAACTAAAATATGCATAAACATTTAATTCAAAACGGAAAACAACTAACCGAATGAGTCCCGAGTCCCCTACCTGGATTCCGATGCTTTACCCTTTTACGTTGTCCGAGATTCACGAACCTTCCGTTCCTTGGGTAACTGGAAATCCTAGATTCCGACATTTTGATAGTTAATATCTCATTCAACAATTATATGAAATCTCGACGATTAATAAATCGTCTAACCAACTTTTCCTGGTTTGACCAGGAGTTGACCAATTTGACCACGTTTGACCAATCGAGATAGGTTCAATAATTAACTTAGATTATCGAACATTGACTTGAAATTACAGTACCGATCAACCATATATTAATTTCTTTCACTTTCTATCAATTTAACATATGCACAAGCATAGAACATGTTTCCAATTTCAAATCGTTCAACACTCAACCTTATTTCTATTTCAAGTTTCATTGTATAGCAATTCCGATTGAAATTACTATGGACACCCATACTTTACAATTTCTACACAAGGTGGTCCAAAACTACTAAGGACACCCAAGATCATAACTTGACCATTTTCCAATTATTCCACAACCAATTCGAGTAACCTGCCTTACAACACTAACAAGAGCTTAACTTACAAAACAAGAAACAATCTCAAATCACCAAACCATACAACTTCATCAATTCAAATCAAGTCATCACCTACCCACTCTACACAAGCAAACAACATAACCAATTCGATAACAGTCTTCAATTTAACCATATCAAACTAAACTCAGTTCCATCACTTCCAATCACTAACACAGGAACAAAACGTGATTCTGGTTCGAGATTATACCTTCAAAAATCAACTGATACCGAGCTCAACACACTGCCGAGACTGGGAAGGGGATGAACTGTTGATTCCTCGTGCTACAACCCAAAAAAATTCACAATATCTCGCCTAGACCTGCAATCGAGTAAGAAACGAAGCCAGAAAGGCCGGAGAAGTCGCCGGCAGCGAGGAACCGCGACGGAGGCCGAAGCAACCCAAAAACCAAATTGTCAAAACTCGATCGAATTGAAAACTAAGTGTTAATGCTCAAAGTTCGGCGGTAGCCGAACCTTCGTTTAACGCGGGTCCGGTGGGAGGACCGCTACTCTGAGGACTTGGTAATCTTCGCTAGCTGTAAAACGAAAGACAGGGCGTCAAAGGGAGATCGCGTTGGGCGGTCTTCTCTTCTCCGATGCCTAAGTCAGTCAATGCATATAGACAGCATAACAATAAATGAGTAGTAAATGCGTAATTAATGAGGAGAGATGAGAGAACCTTTTATAGGTGAGGAGAGAGCTGATCTTCTCTTTGTTTTCGATGTGGGATTGATGTGCTTCAATTCCCAGCGTCTGGAGCTTCTGATGCTATCTTGGCGCGGCGCGTGGCGGCGCGTCAGCGGTGATCTGGGGGTAATCCGGGGCTCAGGCGGTAGCCCGCCTGACGGGAGTGGGTACCGCTGGCGGTACTATGAGTGTGGCTCATTATAGCTAATTATGCTTGTAAATGCACATGTAGGTACAAGTCCCCAGAGGGCAATCTTGGTTGGGGAGTTGCTCAGCGGTTTGAAGCGTTGCCTCCGCTAGACTTGCAACAGCATAATTAGCGTCAGTGCGTTGTGAACCATGGATTTACTGAGCGAACGCTTTGTACCCTTTCGGGTGGTCCCCTGCTAGGCCCCCCAGGGAGTCCCCCACTCCTCGGCTAAGATAGACCTCAGGATGGTCGGTATATTATTTGTTGAGGGGAGCTGCGCGGAGCAGAGGGTGTTGGGTAGCGAGCCCAATATTTGGTACCCAAGTGACGGGGGTCAACGTGCCTGATCAGGGTCGTCGTAGACTGTTGACTAGTCTCCGTGTCCCGGAGGGACGTAATCTGACCGCAACGCTGCGTGGCGGTCGTCGCCAGAATGAGGCGTTGCCTCGGGAGCCGCCGCTGGCGGAAGTCCCCCCGCTGGTAGTAAGCAGGAAGCAGCGTCGCGGGGACGTGCTTGGCGGTATCTTAGTGAGCGGTGTTGTGCTCAGCAAAGTACGTAGTTTGCAAGATGGAAAGGGAGTTCTGCTAGAGGTGTGTCGTGTAGCGGAAGCTGCCTCACTTACAGGGTGATAAGGGAGAAGTTCCGCTGGCGGGGCTTCGCTTAGCGGAGACTTCGTCACTTGGAATGCGACAACGGAGAAGTTTCGCTAGCGGAGTTTCGCTTAGAGGAGGCTTCGTCGCTTGGAAGGTGACAAGGGAGAAGTTCCGCTAGCGGAGTTTCGCTTAGCGGAGACTTCGTCACTTGGAAGGTGACAAGGAAGAAGTTCCTACTAGAGGAGGCTTCGTCACTTAGAAGGTGACAAAGGAGAAGTTCCGCTAGCGGAGTTTCGCTTAGCGGAGACTTCCGACGATTGGTGGTCTCTTCCTAAGTGGTTACTTCCATTAAACGCTTCGTCTGATGGTGGTCGACACGTGGCCGGCTTCTAAAGGGTTAGCGTCTAGAGGCGTGCCTCCTCAGCCTGCCCGTCTTCTCGCCATTAATGCGAGTAATTATGGATTTTGTAACCGAGGCGACGCCTCAGTTAATCCGGAGAGTAAGTGCAGACGTGGGACACGTGTACGGCTGGTGCGTGATGTCGTTTTTCAGCGGACGACCTAGAATTCTTTGACATTGACATAAAAGGGGGGAACTTAGCGAGATTTGAGACTTCTGCGAAAACTTCAAACCTGAGTCGTCGTCTTCAAGCTCTGTTCGTCTGCGATTTGTGAGGAAGACTACTACGATTCTGTGGAGTTATCAAACCTGGGAGGGCGAAATCTTCAGGAGTGAAGACAAGTGCTTTTGATCACACCAGAGTTTTCGTTTAAGGTTGGTATCTCGAATCTCCACTCCTGTTTCATTGGATCTGTGTTTTCTAATGCCAGTTTCTGGATTTGGTTGTTTTTGTTTTTGGGGTATGATCTGTTCTCCCCAGGTGTGTTCCAAGGGTGTAAAGTGAACTTTGGGGGTAGGTTATGGTGTTTGGCAGAGAGTTGGTGTTTAGGGATTTGCTAGATGGTCGAATCTGGATTGGGTGTGCGTTTTGTTCTTGTTTTGGAATTTTCTGGGTAATTGTTCTTGATGTTCTTTGACGCAACTGATAAAGGGGTAGGTTAGATCTTGTGTGAACTGTCTGATTTTGGGTTTTAGGGTTTGGGATGGCTAATGTACTAGAAATTTCGAGCAGTGAGGACTCCGTGTCTGACGTGTCGTTCAGCGTGGCGGATAGAATTTTTATTCACTCGTTGCGTCAGTCTGCCCGTGCAGGAACCTCACTGCCAGAACCACTAGAGATCGAGCCACTACAAATCATACCCTGGAAAGTAGCTATGGGTCGTGCTCCGCGTCCAGAGAGTTCTAGGGCGGGTGAGGCTGCCGTTGCCCGAAATAGGCGTGAGGAGCGGTTGGCAAGTAATAGTGCTGCTAGCGGCTCCGCTGATGGGGGCGAGGTGGATGGAGAGGATACCGAGTCAGCGTGGGTCCTCCGTGACGGCACCCCTGTTGATGAAGCGGGAGGGCCGATGTCCGTTACTACCGTCAACCGGTTGAAGCGGATGTTTCGGTTGCCAGGCGTAGTGAAGTTGCGCCCGCCGACGACGGACGAAAAGGCTTCGATCCTGCCAGCGGGGTATGCCGCCATGCATGCGCGATCTTCCGCCAAGGAGTGTTGTTCCCGCTACTGCCAAATCTCCAAATCCTGGTGTGCAAGTTTGGCCTCGCCTTTGGGCAGATTTGTCCCAACATGTGGCGGTTGATGATGGCGCTGAACTCGTTATGGCGGTTGTCCGGTTGTGAGGGGCCAACTATGGCGGAGGTGCTACACTTCTACGAGCTGGTGAACGTGAAGCGCCAAGGTTGCCGAGGGGCAGGTGAACTTGAGTCGCCGCCAGGGGGCGCCCAAGCTGGTTGCGAACTTGAAGGATTCTATGTCCTACTGGCGGGGTACCTTCTATATTGCCACGACGGGGTGGGAATACCAAGCGGGGTCCAATGAGGGGGAGCCGACATTTAGGATTAAGTCTGAGTTTCAGCCTATCCGAGGTTGTTTGTCGGTCTCCGCTGACCAAAGTTGGCAATTTTTCTTGTGATAATCCTTGTAGTTTGTACTAACGGTTACTTCTTTTTTTGTAGCGGGCCTGCGCTATAACCTGACTTGTGAAGAAAAGTGTCGCGTGGCACGTATCAGAGGCTGCTGGCGGAATCGCAACCTGCTGGACCTTCATCTCCTTACTGGTTGGGAGTTGTTGGTCGATCAACAATTGACTCGTGCCGTTGGTAAGCAATCTCCGCTATCTGGTGCCTTAGTTAAGTTTGTTTCAGGCCAAGTCGTTTTTTTTTTTTTAAGAATCTCCGCCAGGTAACAAAGCGAGCCGCGACGCTTTTGCTAAGGCTATGGATCTTGCTGAGATCGATAATTTTTTGGAGAGCATGTACGCCTCCGGTCTGGCGGCTCAGCAAACGGTCGTTAATCCGGACACATTGGCTTTAAGCCAATCCGAGATTCCCGTGGTGCTACCTATACCCCACCACTTTCATCTTGGTAGCGACGGCTTGCCCGTCTTTCAGGCGGGGGCTGGTATGGGTAGTGGGGCTGTCGGCGGGAGTAAGGGCCCTTCTGCACCCGTGCCATAGAAAGAGAGAGTGCCTGCGACTCGGCGTGGGGCACATAAGGAGAAAATGGTGCCGTCGACGGAGACAGTCACCATTGCGGGGTTGGCGCCGTCGCTAAGGGGATCGAGGCCTGCTCTCGCTGGAAGCACACGGGTGCTGCAGCGAAGGCGCCGCCAAAATGACTCCGGCGGGGAAGAGGAAGGGGATGATGTGGAGACCATTGGGGCCCGCCAGCAGAAGAGGGCAAGACAGGCTCCGCTCAAGGTGCCCGTGGTCGCCGAGGGAGAGGTGCCCGCGAGCGACCTGGACTTGTTCGCCGCGTACGCAGAGTTCTTGAATGACGATGAGCGGTAATTTCTTTACCACCTCTGCGAGCGGCTCGGGTTTGGCGGTCTAGAGGGGATTGTGCGCTCAATCGCTGTTGACCAATCGCCCTTCAGCACAACCTTTGGACATCTCTACGTTGGACTGCACGAGATGTTCCTGGCGGCGTCGAAACAGCCCCGGGTCGAGCGGCAGCTCAGGGAGGAGGTGAAGGGTCTTCAGAGGGAGCTGGGGGAGGCCAAGGACAGGTTGGCGGATGTGGGGCGGCGCCTGACCAAGGCGGACTGTGATGCTTCGGATGCTCGCGGCAAGTTGACCGTCACCGTTGAGCGGGACCTGGAGCGGAATGATCATGTCTCCAAGTTGGAGTAAGATATATCTCTGCTGAAGGATCGGGTGGCTGCTAAGGATAAGAAAGTTGAGATCCTTCAGCGGGAGTCTGCCGCCAGATTAGCCGAGGTGAAGAGGCTGGAGGGTGAGGCCGCTCGCCTGGGAGCTGAGGGAAGCCGTGCTGCGGCCGCCGCTGTAGGGGCATTCAAGCAGTCGGTGGAATACAAGAAGGCGCTGACTGAGGCAGCGAAGGCTGGTGCCGTTGCCAACGTGGAGATGCTGAAACAGAAAGGCGCCATTGACTGGGTGAAGGCGTCCCAGCCTTCCGTGCCGCCAGCTCAGAACGCCCTCCGGCGAAGGGTGTGGCTCCCGCTCAGGTTGAAGGTGCCCGCTCGGCCAGCAGAGAAAGCGGCACGCGTCCGGCTGATGACTCTCAGCGGACCCCACCTCCCACTCAGTCGGAGGTGTCTCGTGCTGGATTTCTGGCAGCCCATACCCGGGCGGATGGTACTATAGAGACCCCAAGTCCCACTGCTCGAGGGTCTGACCAGACAAGGCGAGGATGCTGATGGTAGTCGTGCCAATCCCTGAAGATGATGGTGTTGAACCTTTTTTTGTAGCCGCTGAAGATGATGTGTATTGAATACTTTTGGGTGGGGAGTCCCAGCCCTGAATATATGAAGTGAAATTTCGAAATTTGTTGTGTTTGTCATGATATGTCTGTACCGCTAGAGTTTTGACTTAGAGTTTTCTTTTGCCAATCAATGAAACATTAAAGGAATTAAAATTGGTCCAAGTGCACAATGTAGCGGACGTTGTCCGCTGACTTTGCTGGCGTTGCCAGTTGCCCTTTGTGCTAAACTTGGTAACAATGATTTGAATAATTCCTCGTTTCATTGATAGCTGACTGATCAGCGTTTACAAAAGCGGGGTAGTACCCGTTGGGTAGCTTCCCTTAGCTAAATATTGAACAAAAATTTAGCTAAGTCAAGATGCTCTTGGGTAGCGGCATGACTATTTGTAGTAGTACCGAACGTGCTCGGTATTCCAAGGGTGGGTCGTTGTGACGCCATCCTTGTCCATTAAGTAGAAGGTGTCAGGGCTAACGACTTCCACAATTTTGAATGGACCTTCCCAAGTTGGGCGGAGTGTTGTTGGCGGTGGAATGACTTCCTTCATTACCCAGTCCCCCAATTGGAGGTTCCAGGCCTTGACCCTGGCGTTGTAGAAACGTGATACTCGCTGCTTGTTTTGCAGATTGTGCAAATGGGCCTTGTGTCGTTTTTCCTCTAGGAGGTCCTTGTCAAGGTTGACGCAGTCGCCGTTGGTCTCTGGGGAGTAGCCTTCGACCCTAGCGGTAGGTTGGGTTACCTCAATAGGTAGGACGGCTTCAGTTCCGAACATCATACAAAATGGTGTTTCACTAGTGGCAGAAGTTGGGGTCGTTCTGATGGCCCATAGAACTTCCGGAAGCTTCTCCGCCCATAAACCCTTGGCGTTGTTGAGTTTCTTTTTTAGCAGCTTCTTGATTATCTTGTTTGCTGCTTCGACCTGGCCGTTGGTTTGTGGATGAGTGACAGATGCAAAACTCATCTTCGTACCCAGATTAGCAGTGAACGAGATGAGCTCCTTGTTATTGAACTATATGCCGTTGTCTGTGATGATTGTATGTGGGACACCATAGCGACAATAGATGTTCTTCCAGAGGAAGTGAATTACCTTGGCGGTAGTTATTGCCGTCAGTGGCTCCGCCTCTATCCACTTGCTGTTGTAGTCGATGGCAACAATGATGTACTTGAACTGGCCTTTGGCGGTTTGGAATTTTCCCATCAAGTCCAGGCCCCACGTTGAGTGAATCCATGGACCGATGATGATCGATAGTGGTTCCGCCGGGGCATGCGGGAGATCAGCATATTGTTAACATTTGTGGCAAGATCTCGATGCCCTCATGGCGTCATCGCCGAGTGTAGGCCAAAAGTAACCTTGTCGCGTTGTGCGATTTGCCAGAGATCTGGCGCCTGAGTGGTTTCCACATTCTCCGCCGTGTACCAACTCCAGCACGACCTTTCCCTCCTCTGGGGTTAGACAACGGAGGTTGGGGTGGGTGAATCCCTGGCGGTAAAGCTTGTCATTCTGGATGTTGTAGCGGGTTGCTCTACGCTTGAGCTGTCGCGCCTTGACTTTGTCCTCTGGCAATGTGCCATTGCGCTTGTATTCGATGATCTCGTCCATCCAACTGGGGTTGACCTCAATGTTGAAGATCTCTGCTAGGGTTTTTGTGATACTTGGCTTGTCAAGACATTCCACCCTTGTGTCCGCTGGGCTCTGGTGTGGCTGAGCGGTTGCCAGTCTCGCCAGAGAATCAGCCTTGGTGTTCTTTTCCCTAGGGACTTGTGTGATGGTGTGAAATTTGAATCTTTTGAGCAATGTCCTGACGTACCCCAAGTATGCCGCTAACTGTTGGTCATTGGCCTGGAAACTGTCGTTGACCTGGTTAACGACTAATTGAGAGTCGCTGAAGATGTTGACACTGTCAGCCCCTGAGTCGATGGTGAGGAGTAGGCCGGCAATGAGTGCTTCATACTCCGCCATGTTGTTAGAGGCTTTGAAATTGAACTTCAACGCGTATTCCACGTTCAGCCCCCCAGGTAATGTTAAAATGACTCCGGCGCCGCTGGCCTTGGCGCTAGCGGAGCCATCCACGTGCAGGTTCCAGTCTGACTGCTGGGGAACTGGCTCCTCAGCGGTCACCATTTCCGTTCCGGGTTCTGTCCCCGTGCTGGGTTGACGCTCGGTGAGTTCAGCAATGAAGTCTGCCACCGCCTGGCCCTTCATGGCGGTTCTTGGTTTGTAATTAATGTCGAACTCGCTGAGCTCAATGGCCCACTTGCTGAGGCGCCCTGAATGCTCAAGGTTCTACATTACATGTCTCAGCGGTTGATTGGTTAACACATGGATTGTGTGGGCTTAAAAGTACTAGCGGAGGAGTCTGGCGGCAACGATGAGTGCGAAAGCGAGTTGCTCTAAGGGAGGATATCTTGTTTCTGCTCCCTTCATGCCTCTGCCGGCGTAGAACACTGGGAGCTCCTCCTGGCTTTCCCGCCGGACAATGGTGCAGCTTACCGCTAGGTATATGTATAGTATTTCTCCTTGCACAGGAATGGAAAGAAGTGGGACTGCTGCCAGGTACTCTTTCAAGCTCTGGAACGCTGCTTGGCATTCTGGGTTCCAGTTGATGACTTTCTTGTGAATCATTTTTAGGACTTTGAAGAATGGGGCACATTTGTCAGTGAGTCTGGAGATGAATCGAGAAAGGGCGGTTAGCTTGCCCTGGAGGCTCTGGACGTGCACCTTCCACTCAGGGTCCTTCAAGTTGAGGATGGTTTGTACCTTGTCCGGGTTAGCCTCTATGCCTCGTTCGCTGACGATATAACCCAGAAATTTGCTGGCGGTGACGCCAAAGAAACATATTTCTAGGTTGAGGCGCATACCATAGGCCAAGAGAATGGTTACTATGATTCTAAGGTTTGCCACATGCCCGTTGGCCTTTATGCTCTTGACCAACATGTCGTCCACGTAGACCTCGATTATTTTGCTGAGATGTTCCGCGAACATGGCATTCATCAGTCATTGATAAGTTGCGCCGGCGTTCTTCAGACCGAAAGATAACATTGTAGCAGTATAGGCCCTTGTCGGTGGTGAATGTGGTGCATTCTTGGTGGCCGGGATGCATCTTGATCTGATTATAGCCGGAGAAAGCGTCCATCATGCTAAGGAGCTCATGTCCGGCGATTGCATCCACCAGTTGATCAATGCGGGGTAGTGGGAAACTATCCTTTGGGCATGCCTTGTTAAGATTTTTGAAGTCGACACACATCCGCCACTTTCCGCTGGGCTTCTTGACCATAACCAGGTTGGAAATCCACTGGGGATAGATGACTTGGCGGATGAACCCAATGCCCTGGAGCTTGGCAACCTCTTCCCCTATTGCACGGTACTTTTCTTCATCAAAGGCCCTTCGTTTATGCTTGATAGGGTAAAAGGATGGTTTGATTCTCAACTTGTGTGTGATGATTTCAGGGGAGATACCTGGCATGTCTGCGTATGATCATGCAAAGACGGTAGCGTTGTCACGTAGGAACTAAGTGAGTTCCGCCGCCACCTCTGGGTCTAATTGAGCGCCTATGCGGACTGTCCGCTCAGGGTGCTCGTCCGAGATGCAGACAACCTTCAACGACGTTTCTGGGTTGACTGGCTCCTTCTTTACATACTTCTGCTCATCATCCTTAGGATCCTCGAAGATATTTGGTGGCGGTGCATGGTTTCCCACCGTCAGGATTTCATGGCGGCGCGTTGACCGTGCTATAGTCGTTGAATAACATTCTCGTGCCAATTGTTGACTTCCCCTCACACAGCCCGTGCCGTTGGGTGTGGGGAACTTCATGAGAAGCATGTACCCGGCGATGATGCATTTGAGCTTGTTGAGTGCCGGTCGGCCAATGATGGCGTTATACGAGCTGAAACAATCGACAACTATGAACTCTGTATGTACCTCCGCCGTACATGGACTAGCGCCAATAAGTAGCAGCATGTAGTCAGAACTCAGCGGTTGCGTGACGTCACCGGAGAAGCTGAGTAGTGGCTCATGATCTTGGAGTAGTTTTATGTTCCGCTTGAGGTGGTTGTAGCAACCGTTGAATATGACGTTGACAGTGGATCTGCTATCTACCCGGATTCTTCCCACTGACCATTTATCGAGAATTGCATCGATCAAGAATGGATCGTCGTGGGGTAGATGCACTCCGCGCTCCTCCTCCTCCGAGAAGGTAATAGGCTCCCAGCCAGACTTTGGGAGTTTAGCGGATCTCTCATAGCGGATGTTGCAGATTTCCTTAGGGTGGTTAGAGCGGGTATAGCGTTTCCTTGCCCTATGAGACATGTTGGTGATTGGAGCACCGCCGTCGATGGTGTTGATGCTGCCCAAGGGCTCAATGTTGGCGATCACAGGTGGCGGTTGGCGCACCTTGAATTGCTCCATCTTGCCGTCACGGTACAAGGTCTCAATGGCCGTTTTGAGAGCATTGCAGTTGTTGGTGCTGTGACCGCTGTCCTCGTGGTATTTGCACCACCTGCCGGTGTTTCTAGGTTTTCCCATCTTTGGGTACCTTCCTGGGGGTGGCGGTGGGATCTGATCCTTGCACTGATCGTATATTTCATCATACGAGGCCGTGAGAACTGTAAACACTGCATACCGCTGAGAGGACTCCATCTATTTGTTACGGTTATCCCCGTGTGGTGGGCGGTTGCCCTTATTATAATGTTGGTCCTTGTGACAAATGCCTTCAGTGTTTCCTCCGTACCCTGCTTGACGTTGAACAACTGACTTGTGTTGTGGTGTCCGGCGGACAGTAGGATGAACCGAGAAAGGAAGGCGTGCGATAAAGCGTGGAATGAGTCGATGGATCCCGGCGGACATTCAAAGAACCAACTCATTGCCTCACTGTCCAGCGTTTCGCTGAATAAGTGGCACAGGGTGGCGTCATCAAATCCCTTGTTGTTGGTGACCTTCTTGAAGGTGTCCATATGGACGAAGGGATCGGACCTACCGCTGTAATGTGACATTTTTGGAGTCTTTGCATGCACCGGCCTGACAGCCTGCAAGATCGTAGCGGTGAATGGTCCCGGCCTGGACGTGAAAAGCGGATTTGAAATTGGCGCTGGGGCGCCCGACTCCGCCCGGATTAACCTTTGCTCCAACTCTTGCATCCTTTCCAGTATTTGGGCGGTTGCGTCGCCAGCGGGGCCTGGCCGGATATTCCGCTGGACTGGTCCTCGCCTAGGGGCAGGTGGATTTCCCTCAGTCCTAGCCCTAGTCCCCGAGCGGTAGGTGTGCGGCAATGATTCTGCCTCCTGCTCTATCATTAACTGGGGCACAGGGGGCGGCCCCATTCCCAATAGCTCTGGTGGGTTCAGCGGGACCTGCATCTGCACGATTGGTACCGGTACCAATATGCCGGTATTAGGCCGGCTGTGCCTGGTGCTCCGTGATTGTTCGCTTCGCGCTGGGTTGGCGTTTGCCTCAAGCGTCCTTTTTAGTTCATCGAACCGCGACATCAATGTGACCAGCTGCTTTTGGGCCTCGACCTTTTCTTTGCGCTCTTGTTCGCGCTCTCTGTTTGGCTTGTGAAGGTCCGCCAGTGTCAGCTCATACAGTGCGGTGAGATCTTGGCTAGGTGGGCGGCTGCTACTTGGATTTACCTCACCGCCGGGGTTAGCTGGGGTGCTGAATAGTGCGCGGTTAATGCCTACCGCTGGGTTGGTGGGTTGGGGAATGGCGGATTGGTCCGCCTGCTCTTCAGCGTTTCCCCCGCTACCGTTAGTCATGGTAATTTTGGTGGGATGACCTTTTGTTCAAGGATTCCCACAGATGGCGCCAATGTTAATGCTCAAAGTTCGGCAGTAGCCGAACCTTCGTTTAACGTGGGTCCGGTGGGCGGACCGCTACTCTGAGGACTTGGTAATCTTTGCTAGCTGTCAAACGAAAGACAGGGCGTCAAAGGGAGACCGCGTTGGGCGGTCTTCTCTTCTCCGATGCCTAAGTCAGTCAATGCATATAGACAGCATAGCAATAAATGAGTAGTAAATGCGTAATTAATGAGGAGAGATGAGAGAACCTTTTATAGGTGAGGAGAGAGCTGATCTTCTCTTTGTTTTCGATGTGGGATTGATGTGCTTCAATTCCCAGCGTCTGGAGCTTCTGATGATATCTTGGCGCAGCGCGTGGCGACGCGTCAGCGGTGATCTGGGGGCAATCCGGGGCCCAGGCGGTAGCCCGCTTGGCTGTGTTTCCGTAGGTCACTCCTTTGGTGGGAGTCGGTACCGCTGGCGGTAATATGAGTGTGGCTCATTATAGCTAATTATGCTTGCAAATGCACATGTAGGTACACTAAGTATGCTGGGGTGTAGAGCATGACGAGGAGAGGAAGTTTCATACCACAGACGACCTAGACGGTGACCGGAGGAGCCGGAAATTGCAGAGGTTGCCGGTGAAGGTTTGGGCTTCTCGTCGTCAGGTTTTCTTATCCGTTCAGTGCATGGATGATCCAAGGACACAGGGACATAGGTGAAGCAGAGACGAATGCGTGGGTGCCCCGCGTGCAGTCGTGGAGTGGCCGGACGGTGGAGCGCCGGCCGGGTTGCTTCTTCGGATCGCAGGTTGCTGTTTCGGGTCAGAGAGCTCTAAGCAGTCGAGAGAGAGTTCTGGACCAATCTGACTTGGTCCTCCTTCGGTCCTTCCTTTAAAGTGAAATCAAGGGCCCAGATCAAGCGGTGGATAGAAAATAGATGGCCAGGATTGCTCCACGTGTTTTCTATTTCTTGAATTAATTTCTAAAATCCCAAAACTTCGGACAACCACGATAAATAGCTCGGGTATCCTAATAATTCTCCGAAAATTTCCACGAACTCGTCGTGCGGTGTACTGCATTATCCAACTCCTATATTAAGGATTTCACTTTATGAAAAATTTTGAAAATTTCCTCGAGCATCTTGACATTTATCGATATCGTTGAATAATTTCACGTACGATCTCCAGTAAGCTCGATACATTTTTCCGGGGCTCACAAGTCAAGTTTGTAATTGCTCCCTCTTACACAACGAATTGTTAATGAAGGGTGGAAACTTGAGTTTAAAGAAACATAATCATGAATTTGAAGCACTCTGGAGAACTTATTAATTTGTTATTTTTGGTCAATGAGTAGTAAAAGTATTGTGAGAAAGGAGCAAGAATGGTGGAAGATTAAAATCTTGTACTGAGAACCTTAAACCAAAGATACCACCATAATTCATGAATAGATTTATGCACATGATTGAAATTTTGAAGATGGAATTAGATAACTTTGGCCTTTATACTTGTACCAAGAAAAACTACAGTGAGCCCCCGAAAATTTTGTTTAAATTTTAAAAGGTAATTTTCACCAATAAGATTTTTGCAGGGTGATTTAAGTGAAGAAATCAATTTCGGAAATTTGTCTTAAGTGTCGAAACTACTGTTTCTGTGTTAGAATACGGTAACGGGAACTAAGTGTGGATCATGAGAGGGAGAGATAGAGAGGGACACAAGCATGTATAGTGGTTCACCTTGCCCTTGAGGCAAGGCTACGTCCACTTAGATAGTTTACTATGAGTGAGGCCAAGTGACCTTTGTAGTGATACAAGTATAGGGATCATGGATCCATCCTCTCTAAGAAGGGGTGGACTCCCTTTTATAGCTAAAGGAGTCCCCTTCCATTTACATATTCTCGATGTGGACAATAATACATATATTGCTTCTCTTGAAGCCTCTTGGAGAGCATGGGAGGGTGGCCTCCCTACGAGGTACCGGCCGACCTCCACCATAGCGAGGTAGCTCGGGTGTCGGACTACCGGATGCATGTCGTAGGCGGGACTAGCCATGTCGCGGGGCCCACCTAAGAGGTCGTTGCTTATGCTTGGCGGTATGTAATATAGGTGGTATGTACAAGTCCCCCAAGTCCCCGAGTAAGAGGCGCTTCTTGGTTGGGGAGTTTAAATGTGATGCCGCCAAGTATGAGTGATGACCTTGTTGAACGCCATACCCATACTAGTCCCCCAACTCCGTAAGTAAGAAGGGACTCTACGGGTATGTTGGTGCCCCGGGGCCCTCATCAAGCTAGTACCTGCAAATAAGATGAGTGCACACAAAGCATATTTGATTGCGCTAGGGCAATCGAAGTGACATTTGAGTCAAATGAATCGAGGTGCATGAATGTTTATGTGAGATGCATGTTACACAATGTGTGTATGCACATATTATGTAATGTTTGACATACGACGTATAAGTCGAAAATGTATGTGTTATGATAGTATAACGAAGTGCATATGATGCATAGATTTGTGATGAACACGATGACACATAATGATATGTAATGTTGTATGCACGTGATACATGTGTTAGGATCGGGAGTGTTGTTACTCACCGAGTCCCCCAAGTCACGCAGTAAAACAGGAATTTGGATTTAGGCTACGGTAGACGAAGCCGGTAAGGCTAAGAATGAAGCTCCGGTATCGAAGTAACCATTGACAATACTAGCGAGATTGGCGTGACCATGATAGTCCCCCAAGTATAGGTTAGAGGAAGGATCTCTAACTTACGTAACCCGAACATATAAGCCATAACCTGATTGTTTGGCTCATGTGTGACGGGAACGTAGGAGATGAGCTCGCTCATGTTGAGCGGGTGTGAGTTTTGTCCTATGGTCTTATTAATGGGATGTAAAAGAAATTTAATTGTTGCAATCAACAATAGGTGAAAAATTTCAATATTTCCATTAATAGACCATAACACGAAAGTATGAGCGTGAAGCTCAACGATAGTCCCGGTCGGGTACTACCTCCACTTGTGATAAGTGGTATGAATAAGTCCCCCAAGTGTAGAGAATGCTCGGGAGGTAAGATGACTCAAAAGCAAGGGACTGGACCTTGGCTTACCCCGCCTTCGGTACCAAGTGGGGTCTTCTGAGGGCTTGAGTCTATGGTTCCCAATGGGGTAGAATGAGGATTTGGGTCTCTGATACCCAGAAGGGTAAATGAGGACTTGAGCCTCTGATACCCGGAAGGGTAGATTGAGGATTTGGGTCTCTAGTACCCGATAGGGTAGCATGAGGGCTTGATGCCTCTAGTACCCGGTCGGGTAGCATGAGGGCTTGATGCCTCTAGTACCCGGAAGGGTAGCATGAGGGCTTGATGCCTCTAGTACCCGGTCGGGTAGCATGAGGGCTTGATGCCTCTCGTACCCGATGGGGTAGCATGAGGGCTTGATGCCTCTCGTACCCGATGGGGTAGCATGAGGGCTTGATGCCTCTCGTACCCGATGGGGTAGCATGAGGGCTTGATGCCTCTCGTACCCGATAGGGTAGCATGAGGGCTTGATGCCTCTCATACCCAATAGGGTAGCATGAGGGCTTGATGCCTCTCGTACCCGATTGGGTAGCATGAGGGCTTGATGCCTCTCGTACCCGATGGGGTAGCATGAGGGCTTGTACAGCGTGGCCCGGTGGGGTCACGTGAGGGGTTGAGTCTCCTTAACCCAATGGGGTTGAATGAGGGCCTGTAGGCCTCCTTTACCCGGCGGCGTGGCCCCGGGTAGAATCAGAGATCGAGCCTTGTAACCCCGTTGGGGTATCCGGTAGCTTTCGCCTCCGGTACCTGGTGGTGTGGCCCCGGGAAGAATGATGGCATTGGCCTTGTAACCCCGTTGGGGTACCTCGCCGATTGGAGAGGATTTGTGTAATGATATGACCTTGACTTACCTCTTGGGGGTACCGCGCTCGGGGCGAGCATTTATGAGAGGCATGTTGCACTTATTTAGTGAGCTTCACATGTATATATGTAGCAATTTAATTGGATTGCAATTAAATTAATATTTGACATTAATACATATGCATAATAGATATGATATCGAAGTTATCACATTTTGTAAGCATGCTTAGATTATAGAAATCATTATTTGAAGCATGTAAAGCATTGCATTAGCTTAAATTGAAAGAGCATGAGTGAGAACTTATCTTTTACCGATTGGAGAAGTTGGAAATTGGGATTGACCCGCATACCAAATCATGTTGGAGTTGTCCAAGCATGACATTCCATGTGATCGTTGACAATTTGCTTGGCCTTGTATGCACAAGAAGATGTCCGGCTTAGAGTAATTTGCTTCCTCCAACAGGAAGACAAAAGAAGTGATTAGCAATTTATATGATTTGATTTGATTGGGTAGCCATATTTGAATGGTTATTGCATGCCCAATTTTAAATGGCAAGAGTATAGTATTATGATGATGAAGATAATGCATGTGTGGCCGGGTGTTGGCTACATGCTGAGTCTATGCAAAATTAATGTATGTGCAGCCATTACAGTCTAGCCACCTCCACGTATGATAATGGTAGCGTGACATTGAGCATGCATAATTGTGGTAGATCATAAAAATAAAGCAAGTGTGCCATACATTATCAAGTTTGATCATGGATCATGGATCATGGATCATGCAAGATAGTTCATATCTATATATGAATTGTGCAATAGTCTAAGTGGGACATGGGTGAAGTGGTTATAGAACTTCTTACCATGCGTGGTAGCAAGATTTAAATGTGTATTATAGTCAAGGTGACGTTAATAAGCGAGGCATGTGAATTCGATGATTTGAATAAGCAATCGAGCTAAGCACATGCTAATCTCGTGATATTGTAGTTTGTAATGTAATATGTGTAGCTATTTGCAATGTGCAGGGGTGCATGCACATAATGGTTCCCGAGAGAGAGTAAATGATGTGTAATAAAGAGTGTCTGTGTCGGTGGGTACATGGAATCAAGAAGTCTTAACAGATTTAAGAGTGTGCATGAATGGCAATTAATCAATTATGGCTTTTGTAACTGACACGTGTAGACATGTGTAGGAATGCCCAAAGGCATGGTGATTAACCATTTCTGATAGATCCCGGAGATAGACATACATATTTAAGGCTGAGTGCCTGAGTCTTATCACATAGGCACATGCATGTATAGGAGGCTTATGTGTCAACACAAGAATAGAACAAGATAGGTGTCAACTGAAAATATCTTGCATGTGTGGCCGGGCATGTGTAAGTACATCATGTTCTAAATAACCATGCAGGTTTGCATGGACATAAATGCCTGATACGTGGGCTTAAGTGAATAGACCATGCATAGAATGAAAGCATGGGTTGCTTGAGATAATAATTGAAAGTGTATATACGACAACTTAGCTTTGCATGGAGGGGTTGTTCACCGAGTTAGTCAGGCAACGAAGGCAACCATATCCGCTGGGGCCATGAACTCCACAACCCGGAACTGTGACCAAGATGCTGATGCTGATGCTGATGATGATCCCGGTGGGGAAGAAGTCAGAAAGGTCCTGGAAGTGTGCAAGTACCCAAAGTGCCAGAAAGATGGCCTCTTGATCGAGGGTATTGATGAGTGTCGCTGGGTGCTACGGTGCAATGTACATTAAGCCTTGCCGTTGTGCAAGACAGAGAAGTTCCGGATGCCGGAGACGTTTGTGAATTCTATGCTCTGAGGCAGAAATGTTTAATGATCGGGTACCGGGTTTGGGAGTTGGTTACCGGGCGCAAGAGATCGAGGTTGGATATCTGAGAAGTGTTGCTATGTGGTACCAGTAGTGTGGTACCGGTAGTGTGCTAGCATGTGTAAAGTTGAGATAGTTGGCATGTATGAAATGTGGCATAGTCGGTCATGCTTGACATGTGTCTTAAAGCTGATAACTTATGCATGAAGATATTCAAAGCATGCATGCATTTGAAGTATCAAGTCATATAATATAATTAAGCATGTAAGATAGGACGAAAGTACTCATCTGCAGGTGTGTATGCATGGAACAGAAGCAGTCCCCGTATATGGGTTCGAGAGACTTAGCAGATTAAGTGTGTATGAATCACTCAATTATGCAATTTGTGCATGACACGTGCGGACACATGTAAGAATGCCCAGCCTTCTGATACAAGGCACATGTATATATATTTAAGAGTATAGGGACGTAGGCACTTAGCTTTGCATATGAGATAAAAGGGTTGGCCTGTTCTGCAGCGGTACCGTGTTGCAGGTCCGACATTAAAAGCAGCTCGCCATCATGAGTCCATGATTAGAGGTCATCACTGAGTGCCGGCACGAGTCATCGAGAGGTGCAACATTGAGAAGATGATATTATAGGAGTCCCCGAGGGAGTCGCCAAGAGGGTGGATCCCGGAGTGTTTGATATATTCCCGGAGAGTAAGATTTGGAGAGGATCAGCAGGTTCCGGGTTTTGTCACTGAGAGATGATGAAAAGATTACCGGTGAGGTCGCCAAGATGAGCTGCCGGGAGCTGAAAGTGGTGTCGGGGACTGCCCAGAGAAGTTCCCCCTTTTTTTTATATATGGTAACTGGTACCGGTGATATGAATCGTAGCTGGTACCGGTGGCTTCGATTAAGAAGCTGAGTCGATAGGGAGACTCCCGGTGATCAAAAGGGTGCGAGCAGGACTCGGTGAGTGTGTTGGGGGACTCGTGGTGCCGGGAACGACCTGGGTATGGTCATGCTGTCGGCGGCAAGACTCAAGCCTGAAGCAAGAGCTGCCGGGGCCAGAAACTGATGGTATCTGTGACTGGGGTCGTGATGTGTTGCTCATACGGGTCTGTAGGTATATCAGGGGAGAGTCGCCAAGAGTTTGAAGATGATACCGGTGAAGATACGAACCGGTGCCCAGACGAGAGCACCATAATGTGATCGATGAGCCTGGCCTGGTCGGGGGCTCACCGGGTTTGCAAGTGAATTCAAGAACTGTCAATGTCGTTCTAGAAAGGATCCGGGTCTTGTGGATCCAGTGAGTTGGAGTGAAGGTCCCGGCCGGGGAGATTGTATCTCAAGCACGCCTGGCCGAGTCAGAGGTGAAGCACTGAAGCTGTCAGTGAGTGCATGGGCGCCCTGAGAAGATTTGAGTGTCCACAGAACTGTCGGGTTCTAACCGGTGTACGAGAAAGAAGGCCGGAAGCAGAAATGTTAATGTCCGGGTACCAGAATAGGGCATTGGTTACCGGGTACGTGCCGAAGATCGAGGTTCGGTGCGGGAGTTGTTGACTCGGTGCTTGACTCGATGACGGAGCTTTGTGGATCCGGGAAGGTGAACGCCACCGAGACCCTTGGTGAGTTGCTGAGGGAGCTAGCAGTGAGGTGATGGAGTTACCGGTGATGATCTCCGGGAAGTGAGGATGTTGTTGAGGAGGCCTGGTTCCCAGAAATTTCGAAGTACCGGGCGGGTTTCGCAATGGTACCCGTACGTGACTCGTTGAAGGATCCGGGAAGGTGAATGCGACCAAGACCCGTGGTGTACAAGTGAAGCTTGATTCCTGCTGACTTGTGAAAGTCCCGGAGGCTTAGGAGTGGAGGTACCCGCTGACTCAAGTACCTGCATGTACCCATGTACCCGGATGGCTCGTGTACCCGGATGACTCACGTACCCGGATGGCTCGTGTACCCAAATGGCTCATGTACCCGGATGGCTCTTGCTTAAGGTCGGAGGTTCATACCCTAACTCCTAGGGACCCTCCTTCTATGAAGCATGATAGGTATCATGGGCGAGCTGAATATGAGCGGGAAGAGCAACATGACTTTTTGTATCGATTCCCACAGACGGCGCCAATGTTTCTGTGTTAGAATACGGTAACGGGAACTAAGTGTGGATCATGAGAGGGAGAGATAGAGAGAGACACAAGCATGTATAGTGGTTCACCTTGCCCTTGAGGCAAGGCTACGTCCACTTAGATAGTTTACTATGAGTGAGGCCAAGTGACCTTTGTAGTGATACAAGTATAGGGATCATGGATCCATCCTCTCTAAGAAGGGGTGGACTCCCTTTTATAGCTAAAGGAGTCCCCTTCCATTTACATATTCTCGATGTCGGACAATAATACATATATTGCTTCTCTTGAAGCCTCTTGGAGAGCATGGGAGGGTGGCCTCCCTACGAGGTACCGGCCGACCTCCACCATAGCGAGGTAGCTCGGGTGTCGGACTACCGGATGCATGTCGTAGGCGGGACTAGCCATGTCGCGGGGCCCACCTAAGAGGTCGTTGCTTATGCTTGGCGGTATGTAATATAGGTGGTATGTAAAACTACAATTTGAGCCATTTAAGTATAGTTGGGCTTGACAAACTAACGATTATTGTCAAGACAAAGATTTGTCAAAGTTAGTCCGAAGAAGAAGAAGAATTGGCTTTATTGAAAATTTCATATTTCGGGCCTAGGTGTAGACCCCCGTACTTTTTCTTGTTTATTTTAATTTGTCGTACAACGTATGAAATTACTTATTCGTAAGGTACACAAGTATTCGCGCTTAGATTAAGACTTTGAGGCCATTTAAAAGGATTAAGATTTTAGAGAAAATCCAATTTGGGTCTAGGAAACTATTTTTAAAGTATCGAGGCTTAGGACAAGCCCGGAAAATTTTCCCGAAAGGATTCGGTGAAGTGTCGGAGAAATAAGGATGTTTGAAGATGTATTTTTGGATTGAGCTTGAGGGAAATTAAGAGAAAAATGAAATAGGAGCAGCCCAAGCCCATTGGCCCAAAAGGAGGGGCAGATTCGACTTTTCGCATTTATTAAAAGGGAGAGGTATTTAAGCAACACATCCCCCTCAAACCCTAGCCTCTACGCTCATTTTCTCACATCTCCCTCTCTCTCTTCAGCTCTCCCTCTCTCTCTCTCCGGACGCTGCCGGACGGCACCACACCGCCGCCGTCGCCGGAACTCCGATCCAAGCCAAATTTCTAGATTTTCTTCTCTTCATCCCCTCTTTCCATTTCTCCAACCAAAATCATGAAATTTGGCCATTCAACCCTCCAAAAACCCTAGAACCCGAAGCCAAATTGGGGGTTTTTGTGATTTCTTCTTTCCAAGTTCAAATCAAGGTAATCTAGCTTCTATTCATCCGATCTATACCTATTTCTTCCTAAATCCGAGTTTTTGATTTTGATTGCATGAACCCGATTTTCCCTAAACCAAGAGGCTAGGCTACGGGTTTGGCAAGGATTTGTGGTGAAGAAGGCCAAGGTGGAGGATTAGGCAGTGAGTTTTGAAGAAGAAAGGGTAAGGAATGGGTTTTGGACAAACCCTAGAATTTTTGGAATTTATTTGGTTGATTTTGATTTTGTTGAGCCCTTGTTGTTGTTGGAAAAATTGTGAAAATTAGATCTTTGAGAAGGGTTTAATTAGTAGGATTTTATTAGCCTAGTTTTCAAAGTGTTGGAATTTTGGTGTTGAAGATTTGGTGATTGTTGTTGTGTAATTTTGGCCAAAAGAAAAAGAAAAGGAAGAAGAAAAGAAATGGCTTTGTTTTTGGAAGAAAAAGAAAATAAAGAAAAAGAGTAAAGGTTGGATTAAATGAGTTTTACCTTGGTAAAGTGGTAAAAAGTGAAGAAGGTGAAAGTAAAGGTAAATTCGGTAAAAAAGAGATAAAAGGTAAAAGTGTAAGTGTGGAGGTGAAATTCATGGTAAAAGTGAAAAGGTGAAAAAGGAGAAGTAAATGGGTAAAAGTGAAAGTAAAACTTTATTTATAATTATTGACTTATTTATTTTTAATAAATAAGAAATAATGGTAAATAAATGGATATTTGGTCAAAAGTCAGAAGTCAAAGGTCAAAAGTCAACTCGAGAGTTGACCAAGGTTGACCGACCTCGTAAAATGTGAGGATCGACTCGACTTTGGTTGCTTGGATTGGCGAAAGTTTAGCGGAGTGATAAAGACGTTTTCCTTTTTAGATAGAAGTTAGTTTCCCAAATTGGTAAAGGTTGAAAGAAATAATTAATGGCCTCATTGAAATAAAAAGGATTTAGAGTGCGCGATTACTTAAAGTTGATCATGACGTTTACTTGGATAATTACTTACAAACGAAGTAATGGTTTAGGAAACACGATCGTTAAGAAAGGTTAAGCGGAAAGCATCAGAGTGTGGAATACGCCGACATTATCCAGGTAGGGTGAGCTGTCCCTTCCTTGTTAGAGGCTTTTCTATATGTGGAATGCTCTAGTATAATAATATGTTGCCTGCAAGCACGTTTTTGGTTGTTCATTAGTCGTTGCCTCGTGATACCTGTGTTTTCATCACTAATACTTGTTGATTGCGAAAACCGAGGCTAGACTTGAATGTTGAGATACTGTACCCCTTGTATGTTTGTACTTGTGACCTGAAAGTGAATGGGACCTAGATGCGTAGATTCCTAGGGATCCCACGGTGTCGATAACCGTGAACCTCCGGAGGGGGTCGTGCTCCTATGTTTGTCGAGGAAGAGTGAGTACAGACAGTGAACCAGTCATAGGAGACTCAGGGCCAGGAAATGGACACTTTCGCTACTTGTAGTCACAAGGACTACAAAGTAGTTGGCCGGTTCTCGAAGGATGACGAACCAGGTCGGTCACCGATTTGTTTGAGTTTAGCCGGCAGGTAAGTATCTCGGAGCTCCAAATTGTGTGAAGCATACTACATATGCTTTATAAAAGAAATAAATGTTTGTGGTTGCCTCTTTTTAAAGTATTTTCGATAAACGTGCACAATATTATGTAGTAAATATTTTCAAGTATATTATCTTTCAAACCTAGCATGGTTGGGTCGGCCCCTACTGGGCATGCCAGGACGAAAGCTCACCCCTACAACAGTGTGCAGGTTTCGAGCGTGTGGTCGGGGAGCGTACAGAGGAGGCACATGGCCCGGCTTGGCGCATTCTTCTTTAATTTTATCAAAAGAAGGTTTTGGTCCTTTATCGGATTTTGAAGTAGCTTGTTTATTTACTTTTTATTTATTTCCTATTTGTTTGCCAAAACTTCGAGAGGCCCGTAACCCTGGGGCGCATCTCTCGCACTTGTAGTTACTTAGTGATTTGTTTTCCAAATTGGGCTCCGATTGTAAGCCCAAAACTCATAGCCCATTTCAAATTCCGCTTTTGAAAATATGCTGTTCGGTTGCTAGATTGATTTGTCCAAGAAAGTGTTTTGTAAACCAACAATCTAAACCCAAAAGGCCTTGCGATTTCGGGTTGAGTTATCGGGATGTTATTCGTGACATGTCGGTTTCTCATTGGCTCGGGGTCGCGGCTCTGTGGGACCCCCCTCTCGGGTCACCACAACTACTCCTTATTTGTTTCAACGTTAGAAAGGAATAGATGAATGCAATAGTGACATAAAATAGAACAAAAGATTGCTGAAGAATAAATTTAATTGTTTAAGAATATTTTAATAAAATTAAGGAGGTGTACTTAGTTATTTAAGTATTAAAAAAAGTGAGTTTGAGGTCTAATAAGTAGGAGAGGTCTAAATAGCAAATTTAGAGGTCCAATTAGAACCACCCTATTTAGCTAGGTAACTTAATTTTTTTTTTTCGAGGCCCATTAAAGTTGGAGGCCAAAGGCCTGGGCCTAGTTTGCCTAGTTTCAAAGCCGGGTCTACGGATGAGTACCTCATCCGTAGAGTTTTTCAAGATTACTGGAAGTGAAGCAAGGTACTCAAGATCATAGAGTTTTTCAAGATCATAGGCGTTTGGTGAAGTAAGAAACTGCAGCTTACTTTTTCAAGTTTACAACTTTCAATGCACATTATAGAAGTTGGCTAAACCATGCTTTTAGAAGCAGCAAGTGGATAGTTTAAAATATCGAAAAAGTCCTCATCTGCTCATAATCTCATATGTTGTGCATTTTTCAATTCCTCCATTTCAGTTGTCTCCGTTAAGTTCACAGCTGATTATCCTAATGGTACAGCATAAGTCGTTTTTTTTTATAATCACAGCTATTCCGAACTCGACTTTAGTGAGTAAATTTAAAAGACTAGATGTAGATGGTTAAAGTAGAAATTGACAGGTGTTGGTGACAGGTGAGGTAAGATTGGGATAAAGTCATAAACAAGTGTGAAAACATGGATGAAACCGATATCAAGATGTGGCAGGAATTGGAACACAGCGGTGACGATGCGGTTCACGATTAGATTAATCTTCCGTGTCGAAGAAACAGATTGGACTAGAAGAGAGATACACACCCAACAAAGAAAAAGCCACCGAGTATATGGTAAATCAAGATAGACATCAGACACCAGGAGAGGCAGGCATGGCCAATGGTTGAGCCACCAACCGAGCACGACTCACACAAAAAGCCCTAGCCAATAACAAGGTCTTACTATATATCTTGACACGCAAGACTCTGACACGGCCATGCAGCTAAACATCTGTCCAATTCACACACGCGTGCGCGTCCGCCAACCAACACGTAGCAGACAAGTACCCGCTAAGTACTACCATGTACGACTATATCAAAGGCTCACAGTTCTACCTTTACATTCTTCACTGACCGCCGAGGTTCAGATTACACCCAGACTTCAAGTAGAGAAATTACAGGGAGAAGAAATTTAGGAGAGAAAAATGATGAATGTTGTCGCTTTGTTCCTCGTTGTGACTTCACTAGTCAGCGCGGGAATTTGGTCTCCGAGCCCAGATCAACAGAACCAAAAGAAGCAAGGAGAGGAAGTCATAGTGAAAAACGGGCACAGAGTGGTTGTTGTTGAGTACGAGGACCAACAAGGCCACAACCCCAACACCAAGGTCTCCATCTCGGCGGATCAAGATGGCCGCCGCAAATCCAGCTCCGCTATTTCCAACAATGACATTTCGACGCCCTCCAAGGTGACGAGGGCCTTGGACAATGCTATGGAGAACATCAAAGAAGCCGCCGCGTCGGTTCTTCCAAATCGAGGCCAGGGACAAGGCCAAGGCCTTTCGAAATCGAAAACTGATGAAGATGGCCACCACTATAGTAGCCCGAAAGAGCTGATATGCGACGCGTATGGGAAATGCAAGTACAAGATTGCCAATGCTTTGGAGACCAAGAAAGATATTTTGAAGGAGACTGCACATGAAGCCAAAGAGACAGCACACAAGGTCATAGAGATCAAGAAGGATATTGACAAGGGGATTGCACATGAAGTCAAGGAGACGGCTCAGAAGGTCGGAGAGGCGGTGGAAGATGCATACGACGCCGTTTCCGAGAGAGCTCATCAGGAGGTTGGAGAGCGTGCCAAGGAGGCTGCACACAAGGCCAAAGATACAGTAGGAGGTGCATATGGAAGAGCCAAGGATACAGTAGAAGATGCCTATGAGAGAGCCAAAGGGACGATTTCGGATACAACACATGAGGTTGAAGAACGAGCCAAAGAGTCGGTGGACAAAGCAATGAACACAGCCAAGACAGCAAAGGAAATGGGACAGACCTTAAGTGGAGACGTACAAAGAAATGTGTCCAAATTGAAAACAGCTCCGGAACATGTTAAAGAGAAAGCAAAAGAGGCCAAAGAGACAGTGGAGGATGCATCAGAAAGAGCCAAAGAGACCATGGAGCACGCTGCTTATAAGGTTAAGGCCGGGGCAGAGGATATAAAGGATGTGACCGATAGGAGGTTGAATCGAGTGTTTAAGAAAGGAAGAGATATCTTGTATGGTGTGTTAAGGTCTATGGGGTCATTGTTTCCAGCGGTTGATCCTTTGTTATCCGGGCTGAGTTTGTTTGGGTTTGCCACTGCTTATGGCATGTCTATGTGGATAACATTTGCTTCAAGCTATTTGTTGTCTCGGGTGCTTTCCCCGCACCAGTTTGGGATGGTGCAGAGCAAGATTTACAAGGTTTATTTCGCGGCAATGGCCAGTACTGTTGGGATGGCATTGTTGGGCCATCTATTGAACCATTGGAAGAAGTTGACAGGGAGGAATGTTGACGCCTTACAGAACTACAATCTTTTGCTTGCCGAGTTAATGGTTCTGTTCAATATGTTACACTTGGAGCCAAGATCCACTAAGGTAAGTAACCTTATCTAATTAATGCTGTTGCGCGCAGTTGTTTGCAAGTTGTCTTGTTTGTGTTTCTTTGTGCCAAAACCGCCTAGTGAAGATGAACTATATATCAACTATTCAACTGTCAGCATTATAGTTCTTTTACTTCTACCTCCTACTGACTATTAGATATTTGATAAAAATTTGTGTAAAACTTTTACCTGATGAAAAGATTCCCCAGACATAAATGTATTTTTCCTAGCAGTAGTTGTGGCCCTAATTCATTACATTAGACATCGTTCTCATAGGGCTTTCTAATTCATTACATTAGAAATTGTGCAAATTGAGTAAATATTAAGTTTTCCTTTGTTCTGGCTAAAAGAAAGCTGTATACTATCTACGGTGCTTAATCCTGCTTCAAAGAAATACAAAATAAAAAGGTCCTAGAGCAATGTATTTATTTTGAAGAAACAGAAAATACTGTATTGTGGTGAGCTCTGCATTCTTGTTGCGTCTCTGATTCCACTTTGTTTTAAGCTGTACCAACAACTAATAATATGACAACTACTTGACTTATATGCCCGATGGAACTTTGGAACCCTTTTAGAAAGGTATCATACTAGGATACCACAGCATAGTAGGATTGCAGGATTCTGCGAGCTTGTTTCGAGTTTATTCAGTTCAGGTAGTTGAGGAGCTCTAGGTTTGGGAAGTTGTGCTTAGGTACATGAATATTGTGTTTTATTATTCTCTCTCTGTATCCTCTGATTGCAAATACCATATATGCAGGTGATGTTTGAGAAACTGAAGTTGGAGAAAGAAGAAGGAAGAGGGAGAGAGCATGTTGGTGCCGAAACCAGCACCGAGGCTGAGCGACATTCACTTACTGCCGAACCCTCAACAACAACTCCCTCAGAAGTCCCAGAAGGGAGGGAGTGTGAGGTAGTTCAGCCTCAGGTTGACAGACTTAACGAGGCACATCAGAGGCTCAATAAGCTGAATTCCTACTCATCTATCCTCAACATCTTGTCACTAATGGCTCTTACTTGGCATCTAGTATACCTTGCTAAGCGACTGCAAAGTTCTTGCTGCTGATCGATAAGGATATTGTTCCCATCTTTGGATGTTGTTGAACGATGATAGTCTTTGTTTTCCCTCTTTCTTTGTGATGTTTTGTAAATTTGGTACTTTTGGGACCATAGCACGTCTACACGTGGATTTTTATACATGTAAATTAGTAGCAAGCTAATGCTTTTACTCTGCTTAGTGTTCTTGTAGCAGGAACCTGTGTATCAGAGACGTTAGTTGCACGTTCTTCTTTTAGGTGCATCTGAAATCTTTTGAAAAAGCTATAGGTAGTTAGGTACCAGGAATGATTGCTGTTAACTTGGTTTTTTTTTTTCCCTTCTAATCCTTGTTTGTCCTGAACTCCTAATACCAATATATGTCGACTCCTCTTTTCATGGATTCAAAAGAAAAAAGAAAAGAAAAAAATTCAGTTTATTGGCACTTCATGGAAAAATAAATAAAAATTGAAAGGAATGCTTCAAAATGCATATTGCCCCTGTCAGAACATGCAATTTGGATCGTTTAATGGTGCTTTGGCCTTTGATCATTCTTACGTACACGAGATTATCTGACATGGTGGACTAGGAGGCTCATAAGGACTATCACAGGAGGGATTAAAGGGCATACATATGAAGGGATTAAACGGCATACAGATAATTCATAAGATTGTTTAACGATCTATATGAAAGATAAAAATCAGCCATTCATTTTGAAACCCTATCCAAAGCAGAAGAAGTCGAGACATTCGTCCGATAAGGTCAACACTACCATTTTGATTTGAAAAAAAAAAAAAAAAATCAATTGCAAAGCAACCATTATAATATTTCACAGTAAATGCATTTTATTTTATTAAGGTAATGAGAAACAGAGTTGTACATTCCAACAATACAAGAATACCTGTATCATCAACAATGAACTCTCATTACAACATTTCTTTTCAAGGGATTTTATTACTCCTTATTACATAGATACTAAATCATTCTTTCTTGTCATCATCACCGACACCCTTATTAGCACCACCATTCACTGTCTCAATTAAATTATTTTCAGCATCACCTTGACTCCCCTCAACAGGTGCCTTGAGGGATTTAGTCCTCTCCATTTCTTCACAAGCTTTAATCCTCTTCTCGATGGCTTTCATCTCTTTTCTCAGGAGGCGACCTAACTCTGCCAATTGTAGTGAACTCAAGCCATCGAAACTCTTACCATTGAGGTATTCACTCAAAACCAGCTCCTTTCCAACTTCCATCCCCATTTGATGTTTTTTTTTTTTTCCTTTCTTTTTTTTCTTTTTGTTCCCCCTTGTTGAGAATACAAAGAAGTAATGGATATTTATATAAGAAAGTTAGAGAAGGATACAAAAACAGAAATCAAAGGCAGCGAGAAATTGACCATAACGCCTGTCTCATAATTGCTGCATTTTTGTAGATATAGTACCATATATAATTTTTTTTTATTTATGTTACATAATTGATGCCGAATTTCCCCCGAAAAGCTGTTCACGTGCTTGCCATGAGAGCATCTTTGACCGAATTCGTAATGGAATTGACAGTTTGGACCGATGGTCCTTAGAGCATCTCTAATGGATATTTCTTTTGGCTTGTGTCAAATTCAAATTTGACATGTGACATGGCAACCTTTATTTTTATGCTAATCTTACTCCAACCAATATGTCAAAATTATTTGTTATATTAATATATTCTATTCTATTTTTTTTTTTTTTGGCTCGTAGAATTAATTTTTTTATCAAAATAAAATTGCAAACAGATCGGGCATCCTCATCTCTATCTCTGCTTCTTCTGTTTCCTTCAGCATCTTCTTTCTTTTCTTTCTCTCTATAATCAAGTGGCACCCAACGGCCGAACCCACTGGGACTCTGGGTAAGATGAAAGAGAGAGAGTTTTTGTATGTTTGTTATTCTCTTCTGATAATTTTCTAGTAGAAATCAAACTCATCCATGGTGAGAAGGAACTACTCGTGGTGAGGTTGGGGACATAGAGGTTTTGGTCTATTCATGGTGAGAAGAGATCTGGGTAGGAATCTGAAGGTTTTGGTCTGGGTAGGAAGAACGATAGAGGTAGAGGAGAAGAAAAGAGGGAGAAAAGAAAGAGAAAGAAGGAGAGAGAAACCATTAAAAAATAAAAGACAGGTGAGTTTGCCTCTATCAAATTTGACAGATGAAGTGAAGATGTTATTTCCACGTCAGATTAGACATATGGGTTGGGGTGATATCAGAGGTCTTTTATTATCGTTGGGCATTCCAGATGGCAAATGACCACTCCGTTGGAGATGGTCTTAGACGTAGTTTAGTAACACATCATACATAAGAGGGTTTTGGGTTGGAATAATAGATGGCACGAAAAATTAAAGACCAACTTTGGAAGTATAGAGCAAGCAGTTCTAGTGTAAATTTTGTGACCATGATTGTTCTAAACGCGTGACAATAGTTGTTTCTGTACAAGTGTTGCGTCTTAAAAATAAACCCTTGGAACCTAAAGAGAAGCGATCAACAACAGTAACGAGCAGACAATATCTAGATAAAGAAACCAGCTCTACAAAGTTTCCACACTCTAGAAATTGCTAAACCGGGAGAAGTATCATTACTTCTACTAGGATAAGAATTTCGCTTTTGTTTGGGAAATTAGTTGGACACATCACAAACAGGTTTCTTCCTTTGACATTGCCGAACTAGAAAATGAAAAAGCTTCCTCAAAACTCCAAATTGATTGATGAATGAGGCGCCAAGAGTGAAATTTGAAATTATTTCCACACTGTCACAATATGGTGCACAATCAGTTCCATGCTAGATCCCAATATTAAGAAGTGATGATAGAAAAGAGTACTTCAAGGAGAGTTCTACTTTCAGACCAAAAACCAAAAAGGAGAGCTACTTATTGAGCTAAATCTGCTTGTTATAGTAATTAAGGCACCATATTGCATCCTTATTTGCTTACCAGACAACTTAGAGAATAGAGAGGCTACACTTGCTACAAACCTCATTGGCCTCCTAGTCAATCAAGGTGTTAGGTCAAGCAATTCGGATCCCAGGCCATGTCATTCATAATCTCCTACAGTTCACAATACTAACAATCTAACTTGTATTCAAAAGGAGTTCAAGCTTGTGCTCATTCTATAATCTTGTAGAAAAACACAAACTGATGGTGCAATTTTTCTTTGTATTGAATTGTATTGGAACCTTTACATGAATGAGTAAATATATAGACAAAAAAAAAAAAGAGAAAGAAGACTAAGAGGATTCACACTACAAAGGAAAAAGAAAGAAGACTAAGAGGTTTCACACTACTTGAATCCTACCAAACTGAATATAATAGAAGAAAATCAATAAGAAAGGACACCATGCTTAGACTTGCCTCACCATGCTTTAAACTCCAGTGAATGAGAAATGACTATTTGTGCCATGCTGCAGTAGCACCACCATGCTTGCTTTGCAATAATAGAGGATTCACCACATGCACAAACGTAAATTGCAAGATAAACATATCTTTCACCATGTCACCAAATCTTCAATACTCCCCCTCAAGCTGGGTCAAGAGGGTTGATTGAACCAAGCTTGCTAAGAATCTTTTGAATATATGAGCAGTAGGAAGAGATTTAGTAAAAACGTCAGCCAACTGATCCTCACTTCTGGTGTAATGAGTTCCAATCACTTTGGATTGAACTTGAGCTCTGATGAAGTAGTAATCAACCTCAATGTGTTTAGTACGCTCATGAAACACAGGATTTGAGGCAATGTGCATTGCAGCTTGGTTATCACAGAAAAGCAACATAGGTTGATGACTGGAGAATCCTAAGTCGGAAAGGAGACCATTAAGCCAAATCAATTCCCAAGCAGAAGAGGCCATAGCACGATATTCAGCCTCAGCACTTGATCTAGCAATTACACTTTGTTTCTTACTTCACCATGTTACAAGGTTGCCACCAACAAAAGTACAGAAACCAGTTGTGCTTTTTCGATCAAGTGCATGTCCTGCCCAGTCAGCATCAGCATATCCACGATGTTTGTATTACCATTGTTTTTTAGCATGATACCTCTTCCAATTGAACCTTTAAGATATCTAAGGATGCGCTTGACAATGTTCAAGTGAGCAATAGTAGGAGCATAAATTGACTAACAGTACTCACATCATAAGAGATATCAGGCCGAGTAATGGTGAGGTAAATGAGTTTTCCGACTAACCTTTGGCAGTAACTCAAGTTCAGATAAGATCCACTCTTGATATCCAATTGAAGCTTACTATCAAGAGGAGTATGAGCTGGTTTGCAATCCATGATTTTTGCTTCTTGCAGAAGATCAAGCACATATTTCCTTTGGTTCAGGAAAAGACCTTTGTGAGCAGAAGCCATCTCGATACCAAGAAAGTGGTTGAGAGAGCCAAGATCCTTTATAACAAACTTGGTTTGAAGTGCTTGTTTAAGAGACTTGATCTCATCTGCATTGTCACTAGTGATGATTAAATCATCCACATAGATGAGAACAACAAGTTTTCCATGAGTGCCATGGCGAACAAAGAGTGAAGAATCAGCATTGCTTCTGTGAAATCTAACTTCTTCAAGAACATAACTGAGTTTAGCATACCAAGCTCGTGGAGATTGCTTTAAGCCATAGATGGCTTTGTTAAGCTTGCACACCATTTCAGGATTATTGGATTGGGGATGACCTGGGGGAAACTTCATGTACACTTCCTCTTCTTGTTTTCCATGCAAAAAATGCATTTTTGACATCCATTTGGTGTAATGACCAAGCCTGGTTAGCAGCAACAGACAACAATACCCTAACAGTATTCATTTTTACAACTGGTGCAAAGGTTTCATTGTAATCCACTCCATAGGTTTGAGTAAATCCTCGAGTAACTAATCGAGCCTTGTGTCTCTCAATGGTTCCATCAGAATGAAATTTGGTTTTGTAAATCCATCTACTTCCCACTGCTTTCTTTCCTTTGGAAAGCTTGACAACACTCCAAGTTTCATTGTCATTAGAGCTTGGAGCTCTTCTTCCATGGCTGTTTCCAAACTTCATGTTAACTAGCTTCTTGGAAACTTTGAGGTTCATAGGCATCATCAAGTGCACCAAGGTAGGCAGAATGTGCTGTGACAACTTTTGGTAGTTGATAAAATCAGTTATGGGATACTTGGATGTGTAGACAACATAGTCAAGGAGCCTTGCAGGAGGATTTCTTCTATGAGGCACTTGAGGGATAGGCTCAGGTTGGTCATTTGGAACATGTGGCAGTTCTTGTGCATGAGTTTTTTCTAACTCATGATCATGAGGAGGAAAATTATGAATATTATGAGGCTTCTGATCAGGAGTAAGAACAGGCACAGTTGGGCACCTTTCAATATCAATAGTAGTATTAGGAAGAGAGAACAAATCATGGAATGACTCCCCTTAACCATTAACATCGAATTTCCTTGTGAAATAAGGAATAGACTCCTCAAACTTCACATCCCTTGATATAATGACTTTCCTACTGACTGGATTATAACATTTATACCCCTTTTGTATAGTTGAATAACCGAAAAAAAATGCATCTTGCAGCTCTAGGATCAAGCTTGTCTCGATGAATAGTTTGAATGTGAATATAGCAAACACAACCAAACACTTTTAAGTTAGATAGGTCAATTTTCCTACCTTTCAAAACTTCATAAGGAGACTTGGAATTCAATACTCGACTTGGCAATCTGTTGATGAGGTAAGTTGCAGTGACCACTCCTTGTGACCAGAACTTCTTTGGTACATTTGCATGAAACATTATGGCTCTAGTTTTCTTAAGTAAATCTCTATTTTTTCTTTCTGCAATCCCATTTTGTTGTGGTGTACCAACACAACTTGTTTGATGCACAATGCCGTTTGAGTTCAAGAATTGAGACATATAGTCAGAGCCATTATTAGATCTTAAAACTTGAATTTGAGATTAAAATTGAGTGTTAACAAGACTGTGGAAATTTTTGAACACATTAACAACTTCACTCTTGTATTGCAAAAGATACAACCAAGTAATCCTTGTAAAATCCATCCACAAATGTTACAAAATATCTATATCTATCAAAGGATTCTAGAACAGGACCAAATATCTGAGTGTATGATTTCAAATGGATAACTGACATACTTCACAATGATTGTTGTCGTGGTTCAAATTTGGAAACAAAATAGATAACACTTTCTCTGAAAGATGAGCTAAGTGTTGATGCCAAAGATGGTGATCTTGAGAAATACTCGAACTAACTTGAAAGACCTTGGACTTCTTAGATAAGTAATAAAGTCAATTCAGAAAAAAAAAAAAAAAAAAAAAAAAAAAAAAAAAAAAAAAAACCTTCACCAATTGTCCTCTTGGTGATGATATCCTAAAAAATCGCATTGTGAGGGGAAAAAATGGCAAGACAATTTAGAGTGTTTGTGATCCTTCCAACATATAACAATTGGAAAGGAAAGGAAGGAATATACAAAGCTTCAGACTTGATGTGGTTTGAAAACAATTTTATTTTTTCTTTTCCTAACACAAAAGCACTTTTGCCATTAGCAATGGATACTGGAGAAGACAATTTTTCAAAATCATGCAAATTTGTAATTTGGTTTGTCATGTGATCTGTGGCTCAAAAATCTATAATCCAATAATCATGCTCAATACTTATATTAAGTGCAGTGTTGAAGGCTTTTCAAAATACCTGGAATATCACTTTGATTCACAATATCAGCTTCTGCAAGAAAGCCTGCAAACTTGCCAAGTAAGGCCATGTGGTTTTCAGCTCCACTTGTATTTGTATCCTCACTTTTTTTTTTTTGCTTCTGTTAAAGGTAAATAGCAAACTCATTGATGAAAGACGTTGGATTTGAAGTGAAATCCAGCATCCCATCTGAGGTAGAAGAGGAAGAAAGGTTGGCCTTGTGAGGATTGGTACTCCAGTTCTTCAGGGTGCCTTGGTTTTCCTTAGAAAACTTTAGCTTCAATTCTGGATGAAGTATCCAACACCTATCCTTTCTGGACGCTTTCCCTTGTAGACTCTTTCCTCAAATTGCTTATGATTTGAAACATAAGCCCTTGTAGCTACAGTGCTGGTCTTGACTTCCAAGTTCATCACTTTCCCTCGAAGTTCCTCTCTCTGAATAGTGCCACACACACTTTTGAAGGAAGGTAGCTCAGAGTTCATAAGGATGTGGCTTCTCAAGTCTTCATATTCCGAGCTCAGATTAGCAAGAAGATGGAAAATCTTGTCTTCTTCAGCCCTCTTCAATAGGACATTAGCATCTATGGTGTGAGGTCGATATACATCTAACTCATTCCACATACTTGTTAGGCTTCCAAGGTATTGAACAAAGGACTTTTCCTCTTGTTGGAGACCAGCAATGTCTTTCTGGAGTTGAAAAACACGAGCTGAGTTGTTTTGGTTTCCATACATCTCCTTGACATGCTTCCAAAGATGCATGGATGATTCCGAGTAGCTAAAAATTTCAGCAATCTTAGGCTCCATAGAGTTGAGCAGCCAGGACATAACAAGCTGATCTTTGCAAAGCCAGGCATCATAAGTGGTGGAGTTGATTTCAGGCATTGGTATAACTCCATTGACATAACCCAACTTTGATCTTCCTCCAAGTGCCAAAGTGATAGCTCTAAACCAAGGAAGATAATTGTATTCAGTTAATTAAACTGAACTCAAACGTTGATTGGGATTTCCCTCAACATCAAAAGCACTTGACATATTGGGATTGGTATTAGTACTAAGAGGATTAACATTATCAGCACTAGAAGAAATTTCATCAGCCATCTATAGCTTGAAGAAAAGAAAACAATCCACAAGAAAAGAAGCAAAGAAACAGAAAACAAGATACTAATGTTCCTGCTCTGAAACCATGTAGAAAAACACAAACTGATGGTGCAATTTTTCTTTGTATTAAATTGTATTGGAACCTTTACAAGAATGACTAGATATATAGACAAAGAAAAGAGAAAGAAGACTAATACGATTCACACTACAAAGGAAAAAGAAAGAAGACTAAGAGCTTGAATCCTACCTAAACTGATTACAATAGAAGAAAGTCAATAAGAAAGGACACCATGTTTAGACTTGCTTCACCATGCTTTAAACTCCACTGAATGAGAAATGACTATTTGTGCCATGCTGCAGCAGCACCACCATGCTTGCTTTGCAATTATAGAGGATTCACCACATGCACAAACGTAAATTGCAAGATAAACATATCTTCACCATATCACCATATCTTGACCATATCACCAAATCTTCAATAAATCTATATTTACAGTTTTCATATATGACTAACCAACCTTCTCCTATCCTGCATTTTGAAATCTCTTGGGATTCCAGTCACCACATCTGCAAAAGAATTTTTCATCTCTTAGAATCAATAACGATCTATAGAAAAGTACTGTCACGCCCCTGATTTTTAACACAATAAAAATCGATATATAACCCCATAATTACATATGCGTGATCGTTCAACCATCAATATCAAGTACCTGGAAACTTTTTTTCTTTTAAACTACATACGTATTGATGCCTTGAACCCACTATGTCAATATTGACCCGCCCACAGAGTCATATATTACATAAGCTTACGAATTAAATTGTCAACAACAAGATAAAACGTAAAAGCTCCTCAGAGTTTCCTACATAGCGGAAGTCAGAACAATGGAAAAGCCAACCAATTTGCTTCCTACCTGTTCTGCTGCCAACAAGCTACCTCAACTTCAGCCACGATTACCCTGACCTGCAGGATTAACCCCTACACCGTTTGAATAGTGCACCAGGTTGTCACACAACAAACCCGGTAAGCTTTTGCACGTCCGTATGAGTAACTCAAAACAACTCACACCAAAATCACGGGATGAACCCCGCACTTTTCAATCAAGAAACCAAATCACGCTTTGATCCCTTAAACACGAAATAAAGGAGAACAACTCACACTTTAATTCCCATTCAAATCGAAATAAAAGAAAGCAACATACACCTTGGTTTCTTTTAAAACGAAACATAGAAAACAACACACTCCTTGGTTTCTATCAATTATAACATAGAAAACAACTCACACCTTGAATTCTATCAATCGTACCATAATCGTACCATAGAAAGCAACTCACACTTGATTTCTATCAAAATAACATAGAAAACAACTCACACCTTGAATTCTATCAATCGTACCCATAATCGTACCACTTCACACCAAAAGGCATGACCACATATTCGAAAATTCCTGCAAAACCTGGGCATCTAAAAGCAGTTTTGTGTCTATCTTCTTCCGCCACTGGAATCTGATGGTAACCGGCAGTTCCGTCCATAAAGGAGAGAAGTTCATGACCAACTACTGCGTCTACCAACATGTTCGCTACCGGCATGGGGTAAACGTCTTTGTGAGTGGCCTTTTTGAGATCGCGGTAGTCGGCGCACACCCTCATTTTGCCATTCTTCTTCCGAACTGGAACAACATTGGATAGCCACTGATTATACTTGGCTACCCTGATGATTCCTGACTTATGCATCTTCTCGACTTCCTCCTTAACCAACACCTGGGTTTCTGAGTTCATTCTCCTGGACTCCTGCTTCACCGGATTTTGATCTGGGATAGTCAGCAGTTTATGGCAGACCAAGTCAGGAGATAATCGGGGCATATCTTCATATTTCTCCGCGAAACAATCCTTATATTCCCGCAATAAATTGATGAGCCCCTGTTTTTCATCAGGCTCTAATTTTGCGCTTATTGCCACTTCCATTGGCTTCGCCTCACTGCCCAAATTTACCTTTTCTGTAGGATCTCTAACCTTTGGTGGTGTATCATTCAATGCTGCTGGAGCCAATCGGATAGGCTCTTCTTCCTCCTCCTGATCGGGGAATTCTTCGTCGATGTATTCCAATGTCGCTACTTGAGCATAGGCCTCTTTTTCGATCAAATATGAAGACAATATATCATACAAAGAATGAAAGGCCACTACCTCTTCCTCCATGAGGTCGTGATTCATTAATTAAAATTTGGAGATGGCACCGCATGTCCAGGCCTTTCGAGGTCGTTTTTTGCGACCGCGAGCCCCCATTGTGCCAATTCAGAGGCAGTCACCCCTATGGGGCGGCCCTTATCATCAATACCAACGACCTGTAAAGGAGAGATTGGTTCTAGGTAATACCTTGTGTCCACGTAGCTGGCGGACACCGAAAAGGTCGCGGGTCTGCTTTGACAATTTCCGCCTTGTCTACGACTCTGTCCCACACAATCAACTCTTGATGGAGGGTGGATGGGACACAGTAACTCCTATGGATCCAATTGCGGCCCAAGATCGCACTATAAGCCGCGTAGCAGTCCGTAACGAAGAAAGCGTACACCCCTTCGGCTGGACCCACTTTGACTCGTAGGAAAATCAAACTGAGTGTTTTGGTTACTGTTCCCGCGAAAATTTTCAGAGTCAAAGAGGTGGATTGGATCTTCCCTCTCTTGATCCCTAGCAGCTGCAAAGTTCTGGTAGTAAGGACATTTACCGCGGCGCCGGTATCTACCATGATCTTGCTCACCTTAGTGTCGTTCATGTCTGCAGTGATGTACAATGGCCTCATGTGTTGCACCATTACTGGCGTTGGCTTGCTAAAACCCATGTCTTGAACCCTCACATTGGTGTTTGCAGCCTCTGCTGCTTCTACCTCCTTCCGCGTGGGTTTCTTCATGAGAGATGACGCTACTGAGGTGATCTAGAATGTTCGTTTGTCCAATGATTTATCATCCTCTGCTTGGCATTCATGAGCTGCCATTGGCAAGGCATATTTTGATGATAGGACATACACCATGTTACATGTAATGTCCAACATGTCTGCTTCTTCTGATTCTGCCGTGGGAGAGCTCAGGTCAACTTTTGCCGCGAACTTGATTGCGACGTAAGTGGCCAGCGATCCTTCTTGGATCATGGCCTGCTCTTGCTGATCTGCTGCAAAGGGATATTCTCTCTTCGGTGGCCCCTGCTTCGCTGACGAAGTCTCTTCGGATTTCGCAACCACTATGCTTTGAACTTTCTTAGGCCTCCACTGCACAGTCGCGGACCGATTGTCTTTGCCCCCCAGCTTGTCAAAGATTGAAGGCTCGCTATTTCTTCCTTCGCGAGATATTCTCCGCCAAACATTGATTTTATGAGCTGACGGCGGTTCTCGCCTCGCGGGAACTAGGGACTTCTCCTGAACGCTGCTCTTGGGGGCACGTGGCTTTCGCTCTTCGAGCGATACTTTGGGCTGCTGTTTCTGAACTCGCGGGGAAACAAATCTCTTGGAGGCCAGTGACTCCAATTGTCTCTGATACTCTTCGGGAGATTTCAGTAATTGCAATAGTTTGATCAGTCCTTGATCTAGCGCTTCCAATGTTCGCTTTGCTTCTCTAAACCTCCGCTGGAGTTTTCTCTTCCTTAAAGAGCTCATCTCCACCGCCTTGCCCTTCTTCTGTGTATACCACCTCCCTTCTTTGATGGAGGACGTCGACACTGGCGGAATGTAAGGTCTGGTTAAAACCCCTTGCCGCTTATCCGCCTGCCCTTCTTCCCTCGCGGCTTTCAACTTTTTGAATAAGTTTGAGTCCCTTGGAGAAGGAGTTTCTGAACCACTGTGCACTCTTGGGCCGCATGGTTGGAAGTTTCTAGAAGATGATACTAACCTTATTGGCGGCAGAGATCCAAAGCGGACAGTCTGGGATGTTTCCTCATGCAGCGCATGAGTGTCACATTCTTCCTTGCACCGCGAGCATAGGACGATGGGTAAACGAGTCTTGGATTCCCGCTTCGCGGCTTTGTCTCCAGCCCTTTTCAAATCCTTAGCCGCGTGGTCTGGACTTTGATTCTGCTGATCTTTTGCACCCCATGCCACGTCCACCATGTTGATGCCGGTATCTGGGAAGGGATCTAGGTCCACCAACGCTGCTGCTGTTGTCGGCACCTCTACTTGCAAACTACCGTTATTTAACCAGATTTGGATCTGATTCTTCAGCTTAACACAATCGGCTATATTATGATTCCACATATTATGGAGTTTGCAGTATTTCTTCCCCCTTAGCTGCTCTGGTTTGGGAAATGGGCCGAAGTCGGTTTTCACCATCTTCGCGGCGATCATTTCATCCAAGATTTCATGCGCTTTGTTCACGTCGTAAGTATAACTCGAGAACTCTGGTTTGGTGAAAACCACTGACTTGAACTTCACCGGCTCTTTGCACAACTTCAGTTGCTTTAGCGTTGAAGCCTTTTTCCCGGTGAGTTCCAGCGCAACTATCTCGTCTTCTTCAGACTCGTTAGCCTCTGTTGCGCTAGATTCCTCACTCTTGTAGTAAGGATCAAAGGAACAAGATTGATGGCTGAGCGCAGCCACTGTTCGGCGTTTCCCTGGGATGTATGTCCCCTTCGTGGCTTTTTTGCGTCCATCTCCCTGAGCAAGTGCTCGAAACTTCCTACTTCAGTTATCAGTTCCCCCATGGAATTGAACATGCTTCCATGCTGTTTTTTGCGTTGGCGGGGCTCTAAGCCTTTGATTGCCAACTTCACCAGTTCTTTCTCCGGCAGAATCACGTTCAACTTTCCTTTCTGGATCTGAAAGCGCTGAAGGTACGTGACAGCGGATTCAGTTGGCTGCTGAGCCATCTGAGTGAGTGAAGCCAGATCTACTTCCAGCTCGATAGTCCCGAAGGTTTCCTTGAACATCTTCTCCATTGTGGGCCAACTCGCAACTGATCCCGATTGCAGCTTAGTGAAGCAGGTGAAGGCAGACCCCGACAAAGAAGTAGCGAAGATGTTACACTTCAGATTGTCATCGTTCTGGTACTGGCCACACTGTACTCGAAACCTGACCAAATGGGCCGCTGCACTTTCGACTTCCTCTCCCGAGAAAGTAGAGACCGTAATGTTCTTATATCCCCTAGGATAAGGTGTCTGTGTAATATGCGGTGGGAAGGGCCCCTGTTAGGCCTCCTCCAGGTTAGGCCTCTGGTTCGCTGCCCTGATCATTGCTTCTACCTCCTCTCTCCTTACATATCTTGGATTAGGAGGAGGTGGGTGAACCACCGTATCATCAACTGGCCGGATCAGCAGTGACGCCTGTGAAGCCTGATTAACCAAAGATACACCGCCTCCATGGGTCATTTTGTGTTGGGTCGACGTCTGCGACGTAAAACCCGCTGCTGGCTGACCCTTTGCGGCCGCGGTGATCATTGCTGGACTTCCAACCTATTGGCTCGCTGAAGGCTGGTCCAGGTGCACGTATTCAACTCCGTCGGTGTCGTATTGGGGAGACGGGTTATGGTCAACAAAGGCCCCCTCATTGATTTTCAAAGTCCTGGTTCCTTGCGTGACTGATGGCGCGGCGTTGTTTTTTTCCACCCGTTGCCAGAGTAGTCTCTTTACCTCTGACTGATGTGGCAGTTGTAGTTAGAGCGGATGTAGCTGTACTGCCGCTGCTAGCTTTTTCTCGAGCATTCGGCGGTATGTACTTGCTTGACCCTGTCAGTTGGCCAAGCGAACCAAGGATGGCATTAGGATCTCCCAGAGCTTTATTCAGAACCTCTTTAGCCTGGTCTAAGTCAGCTCTCTGCATGGCAACAGGGTCGCGAGATTGGATCCCTCATTTTTGATAGCCGCGACGTCTGTGGCGATGTGTTTGCTTGCGGCCAACAGCTCTTCGTGGTTCTTCTGTATTTTTTGGTTCATGCCATCCAATTGCCCTTGTGTTTGTTGTGCCCCTAGCTCAAGCCTCTTGACCGAGATCGTGAACTCATTAAGCCGTCGGCGGTCCTCCGCAAGGGCTTTTTCCATCTTCTCATGGTATGCGGCAGAATTCTGTTGAAGGATATTAAGCCGCTCTTCTATGGTCGCATTCTCTGGAACAGGAATAGGCACAAAGTCAATAGTTGTAACCGCGCTCGCGGCTACCTAGGTGATGCTAGACGCAGCGCTAGCCTCATTAGGCTGGGAGGCGGGAACTTTCTCGCCTTCAATAATAGGCTGTCGATTTCCTTCTTGCTAGGTTGTCATCTCGATCGATGGCGGATTGAGGGAAAATCTCTAGATTACTAGTTCTTCAGAAAGACCACGACAGTCTGCACGCGAGTGCGGTCTGTAACTGGAGGTCTTGTGTTTCGGGTAGTTAACGTAAACATTTTGATAAGGGTTTGTGTTTGACTTCCCAATGGCTGTGATCGCAAAGAAACGCTATGCGCGCAGTATGTCCCACTGCGCGTGCCAAAATGTTTAGCTCCAGTTTTGTCGCAACTGGTCAACAGTCTCTTTTTTGCGCGGGCGTGCCAGCACCGTTCGGGTGCGGTCGTCGGGGGTGTCCTTTGACCTGACTTCTTTTGAGCGATTGTGGACGAGGAGAGCACCAACCTCGTCGCCGGATTCATTATGCCTCGTGGTGAGGACTTTTGCTAAGCTTCTTCAAAATCACACAATCGATACTCGACGTCGTAGATCGAGCAGAGCGAAAATCACTGGGAAGTGGGGAGAACTTGCTAAAGCGTGACTTTAGCTTGGCTGGTTTGCGAGGGTGTTACCCTTGCTTGGCTGGTTCCGTAACCGTTGTGGTCGCGGTACTACAGTCGGCTCCCGAGGAGACTAGGACCGAAGCACGTTGACAGAGGGTTTGGTGGCACTGACAGTCGGCTCCTGAGGATTCTGGGACTGGAGTGTGGTCACCGGTAAGAGAAGGAGAGGGGTTGCTCTTGAGAGGCTTGGATAATCGTAGAGATTAGTTGATGAATTGTGTGTGTTGTTACTTCGTCGTAGCCTCTATATATAGGCTACCAAGCCATAGTGGTTGGCCTTAAACAAATCATGATGGGTTAAGCACTTAAGCACTAATGAAATCATGGTGGTTTAAACACTTAAGCACTAATGGAATCATGGTGGTTTAAACACTTAAGCACTAATGGAATCATGATAGGTTTTCCCTATTGGCCACCATGAAATGTAGTTGAATGCTTCCCCACGTGCATGCCATATTCCTTCATTGAATGGAGTATGAATATTTGCATGGGCGTGCCTTTTCTTGCAGCTTGCATAATCTTCCATAATTCTGCAGGTAGGCTTTGTTTAGCCTCTAAATAATATATTTCGAACTTGTCAACAATATATAGCTTGAGCGACTGATATTGACTCAATTTCTCCAAGACACGCCTTGTCAGGCCAAAATACTCATTTTGGGTTCAAACAATGTGTATTTAGTATTTTGAGGTGTGTGAATAAAATTTCCCAAAAGCGCATGACCACTCGAGAATAGAATGATTAATTTTAATAAAACAAGAAACCTAGCTAAATAATCAATGGATCTATAACCAACACCAACTACCAAATAGTGAGGAAAATGTTGGTTTTTTCTTTTTCTTTGTATTATTATTTATATCATCAGAGTGAGTAAGTGGAAGATAGAAATGCTAACTTTTATGGGCCAATATTCCCACTAGAAACAATGGGTATTAAACGTTGGAAATAGTTTTGCATCAATGTACATCCGTATCAAACTAGTTTACCTTTATTTGGATTTGTGCATGATATATTAATGTATCGATATATCAAGTAGAAAAGTTTGATTCAGAGGTAGACAGGTTCCATGCATTCATAGGGAAATGTGAGACTGTATTTTACCTCCGTAACGAATATATATGTGTGCGTGTGTGTGTTCTCTAATCCACCATTTCTTTGTTTGCATTTGTTATATCAAGCGTTCCATTAGTTGGTAAACCTTTTTTTTTTTAATCCTTTTTCAAAACAAAAAAGGGTCAATGGCCCAAGGCTTTCAAATCCTCTATGCCCAATATCATGTCTCTTTCCCTGTCCCTCCATTAGTATGCTGACATTTGTCCTTCCACTCCAACTAAGATAACAACCCTCCTACTCTATTAACTCTATAAATCTATAATTTCTAAAATAAGAATCTAATTGAAAAAAAAAAAAAAAATCAGGATGAAAGACTTCTTCCCTAACATGAAAGCACAGAGTCATACTCGCTAAGAAAACTAAATTTGGACGATTTTGGTTTTGGATTTCGATTCAATCTGCTCAGCGTTATAGTTTTGATCTTCTTTTGGATGCAACTATTTATGAGGTGAGTTGATTTTCTTTTTTGTTCTTTTTTTTTTGGCAATGGGTATTTGGACCGGGGGAAGGTAGCCCCACCAACCCAAGAACATTATGAACCACCCGTGGCCAGCAAGAACCCAGCTGACATCTAGTTCCAGCGCTAATTACCACGTGAGAGTAGTCAGACCTCGCTAGCCGTAGGTTTTCCACCTTGAAAGCTTGCAAACATTCGACCTCGTGATGACCCAAAATCTCTGGAAGCTGACCAACGTTACAGGGGTCCTGCAGGACCCTAGTATGTAGCAACTTATCAATGAGGAACTTGTGAATGTTGGATTGTTGGGGCTCAAACTTTAGAAGCAAGTGCATTGTCATTCATATCAATTCTCGTTGACTTTCTTTTTTGTTTTATATTGGCCGTTTTGGTTCTGTTTGGATTGAGTTATATAGAAGACAGGGAAGGAGATAAGAAATCGGACACACAATATTTCCTCCCATGACCAAAACCAATGACCAAAATATCGAAGATCATAGAAATATCGATAGTTAAAAAAAAATATCGAAAAAAATATCAAGAAAATATCGAATATCTATAGAAATTTTACCAAAATTTTGGATAAAAGTTGTATGGTCAGCTAAAAATATAGTAAAAATAATATATCGGAAGGATGTTAAAATTAATATCGATACTTGTAAAAAATAGAAATTTCGAGGAAATATCAAAGATATCTTAGATATTTTAGTTCTTGACCAAAACAAAATGTCAAAAACTACCAAAACTCATAAAAGTGATTTGAGCAGACCCATGATGAAACTCATAAAAGTTCATCATAACTAGTGAGCCAATTTACGCTTAAAAAAGCGTAATAATTTCATATTAGCAAGCCATTGGCACATACTTCTAGTAAATTCTGATTCCTTGTCTATTTGCTCCATTTGAGATGAGAAAAATTCTTGCGTACGTCAGGCATATCAGACATGTGATACGCCTGATCAATCACACTTCAGAAATTTTTTGCCTTATTCTGAAACTACCCATACTTTTTAAAAGTGAAATACCCAAAATACCCCTTACTGAGCACTGATTAGACAACCGCACAGCCACGTGATGCGGCTGTCCCACGCAAGACTTTCTCGACAAGAAAAATTCTTGCGTACGTCAACTTTCTCTTGAGACGATAGTGAAATCCAGCGAATCGTTGACCAAAAAAAAAAAATCGCTGTATATCCAGCATGAGCTAAACCATACACCTCACTTGTCCCCACGTGACTTACCTACAACGCAAATTCTGAAATTCTCACCTCTAATTCTATAATTAAACAAACCGACACCATAGTTCTCCATCCTCAAACAGTTTCAGAGTTGAGAAAAAATGGAAAACACCATAGTCCTCTATGCAGCTCCAGGAATGGGGCACATGATCTCCATGGTCGAGCTAGGCAAGCTCATCCTCAAGCACTACTCCCACAAATTCTCCGTCACCGTGCTCTACGCCACCGGAAGCATTGTCGACACACCGAGCATCCCCGCCTACATCGACCGCATCACCCAGTCCCATCCCTCCATTTCCTTCCGCCGCTTCCCACGCGCCTCCCCAACTAACCACCATGACAAAACTCGCAGCCTGGCAGCCGTGATGTTCGATTTCATCCGTCAGAACGACCCGAACGTCGGCTGTGCGCTACAAGAACTCTCCAAGCCGTTTCGAGTTCGGGCGTTTATCATCGACCTGTTCTGCACCTCCGCGATGGCCATAGCCAAGGAGCTCAACATCCCCACTTTCTATTTCTTCACTTCGGGCGCGGCGGCTCTCGGGGCTTTCTTGTATTTCCCGACGATCCATGCACGAGTGAACGAGAGCTTCAAGGATATGACCGACACTGTTTTTGAGTTTCCGGGATTGGGGGCTCCGTTGCGTGCTGTCCACATGCCTGAGCCGATGCTCGATCGGAATGATCCGGCTTATTTGGACATGGTCTACTGCTGCTCTCATCTTGCTCTATCAGATGGGATCATAGCCAACACTTTTGAAGAGCTCGAGACTCCAACAGCTATGAAGGCCATTTTTGAAGGTCGATGTGTTCCTGATGCGCCCACTCCTCCTGTCTATTATATCGAACCTTTGATCGATGAAGAAAAGGCATCCGGCTCTGCACATTCGGAGGAGGACTGTCTGTTATGGCTCGATAAGCAGCCGAGTAGGAGCGTGGTGTATCTCTGTTTCGGAAGCATGGGATCATTCTCGGAAGCCCAAGTGAGAGAAATTGCCAGTGGGTTGGAGAGGAGCGGTCAGAGGTTCTTGTGGGTGGTGAAAAAGCCACCTGTTGACAACACCAAACAGAGTCATGGCGTGGATGATTTCAATTTGGAAGCTCTTTTGCCGGAAGGCTTCTTGGAGAGGACTAAAGACAGGGGCCTGGTGGTGAAGTCGTGGGCGCCGCAGGTGCTGGTACTGAAGAAGGTAGCCGTGGGCGGGTTCGTGACTCACTGTGGGTGGAACTCGGTGCTAGAATCGGTGATAGCCGGGGTGCCAATGGTGGCGTGGCCGCTCTTTGCAGAGCAGCATCTGAACAGGAGTGTTCTGGTGAATGACATGAAAATGGCTATTCATGACTGGGGATGAAGTGGAGAGAAGAGTTAGGGAGTTGATGGAGTCGGAAAAGGGAAGAGAGCTCAGAGAGAGGAGTTTGAAAATTGGGGAGATGGCTTTGGGTGCTCTGGGAGAGCTTGGTTCCTCCAGAAGAGCTCTGGCCAACTTTGTTAACGCCATTGAATGATTTGTCTCTCTTTCTCTAATTGTGTGTATGAATAGGAATGTCAATCAATGTGATTTTAGATTTTCTGTTTTTGAATATGTAATTCTAGATGATGAGCATGAATAGAAAGAATATGAATTGGTTGTGCAATACATAACATTTTAGGTTGCAAGTTCCGTTGCAAATGGTCGAATTTAGGATTAGTCATTGTGCCAAAACTGGCTGTTACTACATAAAGGTGGTAATAGTGATTGGATACATGGTGACTTTGTGAACCTCAGAGTTGGTTTACATATTGGTTGGAGCAATCCGGCGTCTGGTTCCAATTTTAAATGAAAAAAAAGACATTGAAACCAAATAGATTGCTGGGAAAATTAAGTTTAGTTGGGACTGGGCGACGCCATCGGATGAGAATTTCAGTGGCAGTGATGATTCTGATGATGGGTATAAGCTTCCATCAGCAGTGAAAGGGATGCATCAAGTAGAGCTATCATGTGAGGCACAAACACAACTAGTTTCAATTCAAGAGCAAAACAGAGCCTTCACAGTTTGCCACTATTTTCCATCAACAACTTTCCAACACTAGAGAGGAACCTCACCAACAATTCAAACTCTCAAAAGAAGTTTTTTTTTTTATATTGAAACTGAACTTTATTAATTCAAATAATAATACATCAATTGGGGAACATCTGTTCTCTTGAGAGAACCCCCAGTACTAGCACTACAGTCCTGATCATCTGGTCAGCAACTGACCAGGGATCATTTGCTCAATCACCGTCCGATTTCAATCGGACGGTTCACAACTCTCTTATTCTCTCTCATCACTTAGCTGTGAACAGTCCGATTTCAATCGGACGGTGATTGAGCAAATGATCCCTGGTCAGTTGCTGACCAGGTGATCAGGATCGACTAGCACTAATGGCTCACCAACAATTCAAACTCTCAAAAGAAGTTGGACTTGGCATTACTCAACAAAAATAAGCCATCTAATTTCTTTATATGTCTTGTTTTCAACCATAATTACAACTTACTATATGTTAATATTTAATGATAGAGCGACCATTTAATTTTGATGATTAATGAACCGATTGAAGACTAATTGAAATTTTAAGTTTGACAAACTGACACATTGATGACTGAAACCAACATAATAAAAATAAAAAATTCTAAGAAAAGTTAGTTTTGTTCCGCCAAATCCTAATTTAAGATTTTAGAACTCGATCAAGAGAGTAGCCTAAACAAGGGAAACAAGCCCCAATATAATCTAGCTAAGGTGAGGGCCAGGTCTGGAGAGTGATAGGGATTTGATTTACTTTCAGATAAACAAAGTAGAATCAAACACTGAAGATTTCTCGGGAAAGTTTATAGTCAGAGCGAGGATACAAGAAACTGAACAAATGCTCACAAAATTTACTCCTTGGGCTCAAACCACAGTGCTGCAAATGTAATCCCGGATTCCCGGCCACTATTTTCTTCTCCCTTTTCTTTTAGGAACAGTGTCGGCTTTCACCAAGTAAAAGGTTAATTTAAAAAAAAAAATAAAAAAAATATAAAAAAAACATGAACTCATTCAGTCGATCAATGAAAAACTGAAGCATCAATTTTGCGTGGAAGAGTGTTTGACTGTCACCATTCTGGGACAACTTTTAGGTCCCCGTTTTTCATTTGCTTCCATGAATTTTCAACCACAAACAATGCTGATCTACCATTTTTATTTAATGTTTCAGTACCTAATACATGCCATGGTTTAGTGGTATATATGTTTGCCAACAATGCCCAAACCATGTTTAAGGCTCACCCCAGAAGCCTAAACAAGTGAAAGCCAACATAATTCAGCTTAGCTGAGACAGAATCCCAAAAACAATCCGTCCATCCTATCTTATAGTTTTAGGATCCTCGTTAAGCTACTCTATTCTACAGGAATTCAAGCTATTACCAAAGAACAAAAAAACACTGTTGAGTAACCAAAAATAGAGCGGCCATGCAACCATAGGCACCCCAGGGACCACAGATTCTAGCACCAAGTTCCACCTACAATCCCACCCATGGCTTCTTTCCTCAGCACTAGCACCTACGGCATCCACGACTTCATCACCAGGCCCTTCTCTTTACTCTTTAGTACTCTCCAAGAAGTCTTCCAGCAAAAGAGCATCCAAATCGAAGTCTTCTACGCCATGACTCTGCTTGGTGTTATCAACAGGTGGCTTTTTCACCACCCACGAGAACCTTTGACCACTTCTCTCCAGCCCATTTGCAATTTCTCTCACTTGGGCCTCTGAATAATCCTGTGCTTCCAAAATTAATTTTTCGAAAGATGGTAGTGACGTTTCCAATGATGACATTAGATTTCATGAAGAATAACAATAGCTTTTTGGTTCATTGACAGTAGCTTTTTGTTTATTCGGTAGTAATGTTTTTACTGTCGGTCTAATTCAATATCTCTTGGAATTGAATTTCTTGAGAGCGAATATGCTTAGAAATTCCTATTGTTTTCGTGGTTAGCATTATAGCTCCGAAATTAACCATTTTTTTGTTCTATTTCAAGATGTCACATTCGAACAACCTGAAGAAATTGGATTATGCTCCATTGGGGACAACGGGCACCGGATATCATAAGTGGGTTTGTGATATTCGAGAATACCTCAAGGCCCAAGGGATCCTATCTACAATCCAAGAACACACCACTGATGTGCTTACCCAAGCTGTTGTTGATACTTTGGAAGCAAATTCTACCAAAGCCATCATCCTGATAACACATCACATGGACGAGTATCTTTAATTCGAGTACCTGAATGAAGAAGATCTCAGAAGGTTGTGGGTCACACTCGAACAACGCTTTGGGAATGTTTGTGACTCTCTACTTCCGGATTTAGAAGTGAGATGGCATCAATATAGAAGAGATGATTTCAAATCCGTATTTAAATACAATTCAAAAGCCTTTCGTATCAAATCTTTGATGGAATTATGTGGTAAAGACATCACAGATGCGATGTTGATTGAGAAGACCCTCTCCACCTTCCCCGTTTCTGCACTAATGATTGCTAAGAACTATCGAATTGAAGTTAATGCAATATGGATCACAAGGTTTCATGAGCTCATTGGAGCTATGTATGCTATTGAAAAGCACGACAACATCCTTGTAAAGAATTATAATTCGAGACCCGTGTGAACTAGGGCAATTCCGGAGTCCAATTATAATGGCGCCCCTAAGGAAGGGCGCTGCAAGCGAAACCCTAAGTCTAGGGATCAATCCGGATGTTTGGTCCATATAATAGCTCTGCTGAGGAAGGAAACAACAAAAATAAGCGGACACGGAGCCGAGGAGGCAACCGTGCAAAGAGAGAAGGTGGCGCTGCCGTTGGCAATGTTAGTGGCGCCGACGCCAATAATGGCCGTCCAAATCAAGATCAAACGCGCCTCAATCAAAGGAGTTTGAACACAAAGATGTTTTTCTTTGATGTTGAGCATTCGAACATTGGGTAAAAGTATGTAAAGCATCCCAAAAAGTTGCTAATGCATATAAGCTGTATCGTGAAGCAAGGGAATCTCACTACATGGAACAAGAAGATCAAGATGAAGATCTTGAGTTAAGAGTTGAAGACTTCAACTTTGGAAAGGATGAAGAAACCGCCGATTTTGTTTAAGTCTTTTAATTTTCCAAGATTAGGGGTGTGCATAACATGGTACAAACCGGCCAAACCGGCCAAAACTGACAGATAAATATGGTTTGGTTAACTTTAAAAATTGAAAATCGGTTCAATACTGAACCAAACCATTTATGAACTAAGTTGGTTTGGTTTCTCTTGTACTTAAACCGCGGAACCCGAACCGACCGGTATGTTTGAAATATAAGAGAAAAAGTTTTTTTTTATATATACACATAATAAATATATATTCATTTGTCCGGTTTGTTCTAAGTAAGTTCTAAATCTCTAGTTATAACTTTATTCTCAAATAATATACTACCATATTGAATTCAAGGCTCAAAGGCCTAAAACCTTAGTATATAATCGCTACAATTTTTTTGATCCTCTCACATCACATCTATGACCTCTCAATCTCTGACCTTTAATACTATCATATTAAGCTAGTACCGATGGCTAAGTCGTTAAATAAGTGATAACTTTGAATCTAATTTAGATTTTAGTTTTTGATTATATGTTTTGGATTTTAATTATTGAATTCTAAATTTAGATAATTTAACATAATTTCAATTATTGAGATTGAATTTTTACTATGATTTTTTTCATAAATAGCATGTTAATATTATATAGGTGAAAACCGCCTAACCGACCTAACCAAACCATCTTTAATTGGATTGGATTGGGTCGGATTAAGCTTATTTTTTTGATGACCAGTTCTTCAAAATGCCTAAACCGCTCACTTTGGCATAGAGATGATTTGGAGTCAAAACCGATCCAACCCAATCCGTGTGCAGCCCTATCCAAGATCGATGTAATAAGGCAGTTGCCATAACTTTTAGTAGATGCCTTTAGTTTTTAACTTTTCTTCGAATAGGCTCACTCAAAGTAGGCGTGATGTCTAAGTAAGAAGTTGAGATTAGTGGTATTTAAGAGAGCCTCACTCCACCAACATCTCTTCTTTCTTCCCTGGTCATGTCTAATTTGGAGCTACCGAAAGAAGTTAAGTGACGAACATTGATTGCATTAGCTAGTTGGGATTAAATTTTCATAGTTAGAAACTTTGATGTAACCTTTTGCTTTGTGAATAAAATTTTGAGTTCTTTCATATAGACTTCATTTTAATTTTTAGCTCTTTATTTTAGGAATAGACTCTAGATAACTTCATTGTCTCGCGAACAGTGCGACTACGCACACAATTCTCCACCATAGACAATTATTCTTGGAGATGTTGCTTACACATTCCTCTGTGACTACGATGGTAGGACCATTGAGTTTAGTTCAAGGACGTGGAATGACCCAATTCCTCTTGCCTAATGGCACCTTGATAAATGTCATAGAACCTCTCTACGCTCCTAGGACAAATCGAACCTTGTTGAGCTTTAAAGATATTCGAGCCAACGGATTTCATGCGGAAATGCATAGTGAGGACAGAAATAGTTTCTTTGCATCACCTCTAATGATTACGGACAAAAGCACATCTTAGAGAAAATTATGTGCCTCTCTAGTGGACTTTATGTCACCACTATTCGAGCCATTGAATCCAATAATATATAAGAGAAGATCTCTTAGATTCATATACATATTAGCTTTGGCACGACAGGTTAGGTCATCCTGGTTATGATATGATCACACTACAAAAAAGAATTGCAATGGCTTTAGCAAAGGGCCATAGCGTAGATTTGCCGTAGCTGTACGTACACGAGCATTTGCCTAAACATAATCAGCTACAATAAGCCACGTTCATACTGCCGCCAGTGGCACCAACAACTGCCAAAGGTGTGACCTACGGAAACACCGCCAAACAGGCTATCATCTGAGCTCCGGCTCAGCCCGAGATCACCGCTGACGCGCCGCACCAAGATCACCTCGCTGAAGTATCAGAGGCTGAGAACTGAAGCACATCAATCCCACATCGAAAACAAGGAAGAGATCAGTCTTTCCCTCACCTATAAATATGTGTGCGTGTGTGTGTTCTCTAATCCACCATTTCTTTGTTTGCATTTGTTATATCAAGCATTCCATTAGTTGGTAAACCTTTTTTTTTTTTTTTAATCCTTTTTCAAAACAAAAAAGGGTCAATGGCCCAAGGCTTTCAAATCCTCTATGCCCAATATCATGTCTCTTTCCCTGTCCCTCCATTAGTATGCTGACATTTGTCCTTCCACTCCAACTAAGATAACAACCCTCCTACTCTATTAACTCTATAAATCTATAATTTCTAAAATAAGAATCTAATTGAAAAAAAAAAAAAAAAAAGCAGGATGAAAGACTTCTTCCCTAACATGAAAGCACAGAGTCATACTCGCTGAGAAAACAAAATTTGGACGATTTTGGTTTTGGATTTCGATTCAATCTGCTCAGCGTTATAGTTTTGATCTTCTTTTGGATTCAACTATTTATGAGGTGAGTTGATTTTCTTTTTTGTTCTTTTTTTTTTGGCAATGGGTATTTGGACCGGGGGAAGGCAGCCCCACCAACCCAGGAACATTATGAACCACCCGTGGCCAGCAAGAACCCAGCTGACATCTGGTTCCAGCGCTAATTACCACGTGAGAGTAGTCAGACCTCGCTAGCCGTAGGTTTTCCACCTTGAAAGCTTGCAAACATTCGATCTCGTGATGACCCAAAATCTCTGGAAGCTGACTAGCGTTACAGGGGTCCTGCAGGACCCTAGTATGTAGCAACTTATCAATGTGGAACTTGTGAATGTTGGATTGTTGGGGCTCAAACTTTAGAAGCAAGTGCCTTGTCATTCATGTCAATTCTCGTTGACTTTCTTTTTTGTTTTATATTGACCGTTTTGGTTCTGTTTGGATTGAGTTATATAGAAGACAATGAAGGAGATAAGAAATCGGACACACAATATTTCCTCCAATGACCAAAACCAATGACCAAAATATCGAAGATCATAGAAATATCGATAGTTCAAAAAAAATATCGAAAAAAATATCGAATATCGATAGAAATTTTACCAAAATTTTGGATAAAAGTTGTATGGTCAGCTAAAAATATAGTAAAAATAATATATCGGAAGGATGTTAAAATTAATATCGATACTTGTAAAAAATAGAAATTTCGAGGAAATATCGAAGATATCTTAGATATTTTAGTTCTTGACCAAAACAAAATGTCAAAAACTACCAAAACTCATAAAAGTGATTTGAGCAGACCCATGATAAAACTCATAAAAGTTCATCATAACTAGTGAGCCAATTTACGCTTTAAAAAAATCGTAATAATTTCATATTAGCAAGCCATTGGCACATACTTCTAGTAAATTCTGATTCCTTGTCTATTTGCTCCATTTGAGACGAGAAAAATTCTTGCGTACGTCAGGCATACCAGACATGTGATATGCCTGATCAATCACACTTCAGAAATTTTTTTCCTTATTCTGAAACTATCCCCCCCTACTGGGCACTGATTAGACAACCGCACAGCCACGTGATGCGGCTGCCTCACGCAAGACTTTCTCGACGAGAAAAATTCTTGCGTACTGTTTGGCTCCCAAAATCAGTCTGGTACAAATTGTCTCTTTTGAATGGACGAGCGTGCCAGCACCGTGGGATGCAGTCGTCGGGGCGTCCCTTGACCTGACTTCTTCTCAAACGATGTGGACGAGGAGAGCACCAACCTCGTCACAAGGTTCTTTTCTCTGCCTTCCGGAAAAGGACTTCTTGCCTTATGGGTAAGGGCTTTGGTTGTGGTCTCTTGGGTTCACCGAATCAATACTTAGTGTTGTAGACTAAGCAGAGCAATCACTGGGAAGTTGGAGAAAGCACGGGTTTTGCTAAAGCGTGACTTTAGCTTCGCTCGGTTGCGAGGGCGTTACCCTTGCTTCGCTGGTTGAGATAGTATCGGTGGCAGTGGTACTGGCAGTCGGCTCCTGGGGAGACTGGGACTGGAAGTACGTTCGCCGGTTTGGTTTGGTGGCGCTGACAGTCGGCTCCTGAGGAGACTGGGACTGGAGTGTGGTCACCGGTAAGAAAGGTTGCTCCGGGGAGACTTGGATAATCGTAGAGATTAGTTGGAGAGCTGTCTTTTGCTGTGTCATCTTTAGCCTCTATATATAGGCTGCTGCAGATTCTCCTTCCAAATATGAATGAAATACTATATTTTAGGCCACAGTTATTGGTCTTGAATCAAATCAAAACTCATAATAGTTTTGATAACTATCATAAGCAATAAAAGATTAACTCTGTCGTAGCAATCTTCTAGGCAAGGTTAATTACCTTTTGGAGTCCTAGACGTAATATTCTCGAATGCGAACTGTAGGATATGCACGTCTTAATTACATATATATTATCTTCGCGACGACTCTCGTAGCTCGCGGCATGCAATCAGAAAGGAAAATTGCAATTAAAGGTGATTGACCCTTCCATCTGTTGTACGTCCACCTTAATTCCTTGATTGCCACGTATGTGGGAGACCTTGATTCCTTGCTCAATTGGTCCACCATAGGACTTCATTGCATGGACTATCTCGAAGTAGAGGAGGACAGCATGTTTGCCATGTTTATTGCATATACACATCATATATACATATATGTTCCTTTTTGACCGCACGCTTCCATATATATATATATAGATGGGTCCTTGACCCATAGCCCCAAAATAGACTAAAATTAGCCCACTTACACCACCAACAAAATTTTGTTCCCACTAACCCCACTTGATAGCTAAATGACGATTTTGGGCTCCAAAAAATTAAAAATCATAGGTAGCCACCCTTATCTCTCTCGCCGACTCTCTCTCATCATCGATCTCAAGGACGACGTCGACTCTCTCTCTGCAAGGACGCCGTTGACCACCGATCTCTCTCTCTCTGCAAGGAAGACGTCGACGACCCTCTCTCTCATCACTGATCTCTTTCTCTGCAAGGATGTTGACGACGACCCGAGGATCCATCTCTCTCTCTACAAGAAGGCGCCGACGCTGACGACGAGGATCCATCTCTCTCTCTCTATGCAAGGACGTCGTCGACGAGGAGGAGGAGGATTTTAATTACAAAAACTCCGAGTCCGATCTGAACCTTCTTCCCCGCACTAATCCCTCCGTCGACCTTCTTCCCCGTTGTTTTCCAGCACCGACTTCGTCTTTGGCATCACCGGCGTCGGACCAGCTCGACCAGATGCAACTACTTTGGAGTCGGAGCTCCGAAGACCGACGAGAAACGTAACGAGGTCTCTTCTAGGCTCACCCAAAACCCATTTCAAGGTACTCTCTCTAGTAGTTCTTCATTTGATTTTCTTATTTGGCTAAATATAATTCCTTGTCTGGCAAATGGGTTAAGATTTTGGAGATGTAATGGGGAATAATGATGTAAAGTCTTGATTTTTTTTTTCAGCTGTTTGAATTGTACATACAAAAATGGGTGTTGCTGCTCTAACCCAGAGACTATGCAACTTTGAAATCCGGAGACTGGTGCTGATAATCGGTGTGGCGATTGTTATTGTAGTTGTGAATCAATGTTTTGAGCTTCCCTTTGGTAAAAATGTTTACTTTTCTCCTGTTGATACTGGTTCAGCTTCAGTGGTCACATTGTTGGGTAATGTTACTAGTTCAAATGATTTGGAGTCTGGGATGTTTGATGTTGTTGGTGTAGTGGGGATAGTGGTTAATGATACTAGTGGTTTAGAGTTAGAGGAGTTTGAGTTGGAGAAAGATGCAAGTAATGTAACTGTTGAGAAGAGTTTTCCGGCTTTGTTTTTTTTTTTTTTTTGTAAAATGAGTGCAGAATTTAATTAATTAATTTATTTTGGTAAAGTGGGGCAGAAGGCCCAGAAGGAAAGAACAAAGAAAAAAAAATTATCAGGGGGCAATAGACGTCTATTGGGGGGCAGTAGACGTTTTGAATTGATGTAATCTCCTCGTTTTTTTTCTTTAATCAAAGTTTTATTTGTCTAATTTTAAAAAATAAATGGGTATTAGGGGGCAATAGACATCTATTGGGGGGCAATAGGCGCCTATTGGGGGGCAATACAGGTTATTCAGGGGGCAATAAACCTCTCTGACCTCATATAAGATCTACAACAACCTCTTTGGAGATTTCTGGCGAGGTTTCATAAATCTCTATTGCCCCCCAATAGACGTCTATTGGGGGGCAATACATGGCTGATAGTCGTCTATTGGGGGGCAATAGATGTCTATTGGGGGCAAAAAAACCTTTCCGGTGAGATTTTCAGCAAATTTAGATGGGCGGCAGCCGGTCACCGGATTCCGGCGGCCGGTGACCGGAATCTGGCGAAAGTTGACCGGATTCCTGCGAAAGTTGACCGGACTCCGGCGGCCGGTGACGGGGCTCCGGCGAAGTCTCCTATGGTTTCTCTCTCTTCCATTTTTTCTCTCTCTCTCTCTAAGTTTCAAAGGGGTGAGGGTAAAATGGTATTAAAAAAAATAATAAAACAAAAAAAAAATCTTAATGGGGTATTAGGGAATACCTCCTTAGAGTGTTTTGGGTAAGAAGGAATTAAAAAAACTTAATGGGGTAAGTGGGAAAAAAATCTCTAAAAATGGGGTAAATGGACAAAAACCCTATATAGATTATGGATGAAGGCTTCATTAATTCACGTACCGTGCATGCCAATATGTGAGTATACCGGCATCTTTCATGCAACTAAGGAGAATTAAGGGAGATTCATCTTCCTTAATTGATAAAGCCATGACACCAGGATTCCTTGTTGATCTTTTGCCAAATATATCCATTAGAATCCTAGCCAAATACAACCACGAGACCATCTTTAACGCAAAGATCTTTCCATATGACCCGTATTCGCAACCAGGTAAACCACTATTAATTATGAAATATCTTGATTTTTAATAGTAAACTGATAAGATCACGATTTGCCTTAATATTACTTGTCTTCAGGTATGCTTTATTTAGCTTCTAAATAATATATTCCGAACTTAAAGAAAATATATAGCTTGGGCCACCGATATTGGCCTGGATTTCTTCGAGTCTCACTCGTCGGGATTCAAACAGGTACGTCAGGTTTCTCTTGAGACGAAAGTGAAATCCAGCGAATCGTTGACCAAAAAAAAAATCGCTGCATATCCAGCATGAGCTAAACCTTACACCTCACTTGTCCCCACGTGACTTACCTACAACGCAAATTCTGAAATAGATCTGCAAGGCTATAATTAAACAAACCGACACCATAGTTCTCCATCCTCGAACAGTTTCAGAGTAGAGAAAAAATGGAAAACACCATAGTCCTCTATGCAGCTCCAGGAATGGGGCACATGATCTCCACGGTCGAGCTAGGCAAGCTCATCCTCAAGCACTACTCCCACAAATTCTCCGTCACCGTGCTCTACACCACCGGAAGCATTGTCGACACACCGAGCATCCCCGCCTACATCGACCGCATCACCCAGTCCCATCCCTCCATTTCCTTCCGCCGCTTCCCACGCGCCTCCCCAACTAACCACCATGACAAAACTCGCAGCCTGGCAGCCGTGATGTTCGATTTCATCCGTCAGAACGACCCGAACGTCCGCTGTGCGCTACAAGAACTCTCCAAGACGTTTCGAGTTCGGGCGTTTATCATCGACCTGTTCTGCACCTCCGCGATGGCCATAGCCAAGGAGCTCAACATCCCCACTTTCTATTTCTTCACTTCGGGCGCGGCGGCTCTCGGGGCTTTCTTGTATTTCCCGACGATCCATGCACGAGTGAACGAGAGCTTCAAGGATATGACCGACACTGTTTTTGAGTTTCAGGGATTGGGGGCTCCGTTGCGTGCTGTCCACATGCCTGAGCCGATGCTCGATCGGAATGATCCGGCTTATTTGGACATGGTCTACTTCTGCTCTCATCTTGCTCTATCAGATGGAATCATAGCCAACACTTTTGAAGAGCTCGAGACTCCAACAGCTATGAAGGCCATTTCTGAAGGTCGATGTGTTCCTGATGCGCCCACTCCTCCTGTCTATTATATCGGACCTTTGATCGATGAAGAAAAGGCATCCGGCTCTGCACATTCGGAGGAGGAATGTCTGTTATGGCTCGATAAGCAGCCGAGTAGGAGCGTGGTGTATCTCTGTTTCGGAAGCAGGGGATCATTCTCGGAAGCCCAAGTGAGAGAAATTGCCAGTGGGTTGGAGAGGAGCGGTCAGAGGTTCTTGTGGGTGGTGAAAAAGCCACCTGTTGACAACACCAAACAGAGTCATGGCGTGGATGATTTCAATTTGGAAGTTCTTTTGCCGCAAGGCTTCTTGGAGAGGACTAAAGTCAGGGGCCTGGTGGTGAAGTCGTGGGCGCCGCAGGTGCTGGTGCTGAAGAAGGAAGCTGTGGGAGGGTTCGTGACTCACTGTGGGTGGAACTCGGTGCTAGAATCGGTGATAGCCGGGGTGCCAATGGTGGCGTGGCCGCTCTATGCAGAGCAGCATCTGAACAGGAGTGTTCTGGTGAATGACATGAACATGGCTATTGATGTGGAGCAGAGAGAGGAAGATGGGTTCGTGACCGGGGATGAAGTGGAGAGAAGAGTTAGGGAGATGATGGAGTCGAAAAATGGAAGAGAGCTCAGAGAGAGGAGTTTGAAAATTGGGGAGATGGCTTTGGGTGCTCTGGGAGAGCTTGGTTCCTCCAGAAGAGCTCTGGCCAACTTTGTTAACGCCATTGAATGATTTGTTTCTCTTTCTCTAATTTTTTTTGTATGAATAGGAATGTCAATGTGATTTTGGATTTTCTGTTTTTGGAAGTAATGTATATGTAATTTTTGATGATGAGCATGAATAGAAAGAATATTTGGTTGTGCAATATATAACATTTTATGTTGCAGGTTCTGATGCAAAAGTGGAATTTAGGATTAGTCATCCTGCCAAAACTGGCTGTGACTACATAGAGCTGATAATAGCGATTGGATACATGGTGACTCTGCATGTGAACCTCAGAGTTGGTTTACATATTGGGTGGAGCAATCTGGAGTCTGATTCCAATTTCAGATGAAGAAAGACATTGAAACCATAGAAGATCGCTGGGAAAATTAAGTTTAGTCAGAGCCCGGCGACGCCATGGGATGAGAATTTCAGTGGCAGTGATAATGCCGATCGATGATGAGAATTAGTTTTCACTAGCAGTCAAAGGGATCCCTTAAGAGAAGCAATCATATAAGGCACAAGCACAATTAGTTTCGATATAGGAGTAGAGCAAAACAGAGCCGTGATAGTTTGCAACTAGTTTCCATAAAATTTTCAAACAGTAGAGAAACCTCACCTACAATTCAAACTCACAAAAGAACACAGACGTGTCATTACTCGACAAAATAAGCCATCTAATTTCAACCACAACCACAATTTAATACATACCAAAACCTTGGTAAGCTGTCATTTGATTTCAGTGTCATTTGGTACTTTTGGGACCATAGCACATTTACACGTGGATTTTGATACCTGTAAATTAGTAGTGCTTTCACTCTGCTTTGTGTTCTTGTAGCAGGAACCTGTGTACCAGAGACGTTAGTTGCACGTTCTTGTTTTTGGTGCGTCTGAATTTTTTGAAAAAGCTATAGAGACCAGGAACGATTGCTGTTAACTTGGTCCTTTTTGTATTTTGTTTTCTTTGTATTCTCCTTCTAATCCTTGTTTGTCCTAAACTCCTAATACCAATACGGACTCCTCTTTTCATGAGTTCAATCAGAACACCAGTTATCAATATCAGTTTGGTTGCTCAATAAAAAAAAAAAAATGAAAGGAATGCTTCAAAATGCAAATTGCCCCCGTCAGAACAATTTGGATTGTTTAATGGTACTATCATTCTTACACAGAAGATCATTTGATACCGGTGGAGTAGGAGGCTCATAAGGACTATCACAGAAGGGATGAAAGGCATACAGATAATTCATAAGATTGTTTAACGATCCATATGAAAGACAAAAATCAGCCATTCATTTTGAAACCATCCAAAGGTGAAGTGGAAACATTCGACCAATAAGGTCAACACGACCTTTTCGATAACTTTGCAATTCGTAGTTGAAAAAAAGTAGCAATTGCAAAGCAATGGTATAATTGTTCAGAATAAACTGCATTTTATTCAGGTAATGAGAAACAAAGTTGTACATTCCAATTTCCAACAATACCAGAATACCTGTATCATGACTGTCATCAACAATGCACTCTCATTACAACATTTATTTTCAAGGGATTTTATTACTCCTTGCTCCATAGATACTAAATCATTCTTCCTTGTCATCACCGACACCCTTATTAGCACCACCATTTACTGTCTCAATATAATTATTTTCAGCATCACCTTGACTCCCCTCAGGTGCCTTGAAGGATTTAGTCCTCTCCATCACAAGCTTTAATCTTCTTCTCGATGGCTTTCATCTCTTTTCTCAGGAGGCAACGTAACTCTGCCAATTGTAGTGAACTCAAGCCATCGAAACTCTTACCATTGAGGTATTCCCTCAAAACCAGCTCCTTTCCAACTTCCATCCCCATTTGATGTTTTATTTTTAATATTTTTGTTCCCCTTGTTGAGAATACAAAATGGATATTTACATAAGAAAGTTAGAGAAGGATACAAAAAAGAAATCAAAGGGCAGCAAGAAATTGACCATAATGTCGCCTCGTAATCGCTGCATTTTAGCAGATATAATACCATATATAACTTTTCATTTATGGTATATTGTTGATACCGAATTTTCCCCAAAAAGCTGCTCACGTGCTCGCCATGGGAGCATCTTTGACCAAATTCGTAATGGAACCGGCATTTTGGACCAGACGTAGTTTCGGAACACATCATACATAAAAGGGTTTCGGGTGGGAATAATAAATGGCATGAAAAAATACCAACTTTAGAAGTATAGAGAGCGAGCAGTTCTTGTGTAACTTTTGTGATCATGGTTGTTCTAAAGACATTACAACAGTTGTTTCTGCACAAGTGTTGCGTCTTGAAAAATAAACCCTTGTCACCCAAAGAGAAGCGATCAACAACAGTGACGAGCAGACAATATCTAGATAAAGAAACCTGCTCTACAAAATCTAAATGATTCCCACTAGAAACACAAAAGATAAATTAGACATACATTGATACATGCATCAAATCGCTCTCAATAAATAATTGTGAACTCTTCAGCACATGCTCTGATAGTAATGTTGCAATTAGGGGTCGTCAACGGGCCGGGCCGGACCTTGCTATATTTTTAAATAATGGCGGGCCGGGCCGGGCTTTATTAAAAATCGAAGGATCCAAGCCCGTCCATACAAAGCGGGCCTTGCGGGCTTTATTTATAAATAAATATTTAAAGACTCAAATTTTTTTTTTTTAATCAAGATTTGGAAATTCATTGGATAATGATCAAATACAACCAAAGATAACAGATCTATGATTCTATATTGTACCCAAATAAATTAGTATCTATATATAAATATAGATACTAATTTATTGATAAATAAATTTTAAAGTCACTAATTTTTTATAAATCTATATTTATATATCACACACTCCAAAGAGCAACCTCTACCAATTCAAAGAAAATGAGAAAACCGACCGTTGGATGTGATTATTACAATAAATTATATGTGTGGTTAAAAATTTAGTCAATTTCACCATAGGTTCGAACCCGATCGGATTGGTCAACCGTAGTCACTTGCATGTTTTCTTGGTTGACTGATGGCGTGATGACCGCAAAACTTGCTTATTTTTTTACATCACATTTGTAAATATTTCATCGATGGATGTGCGTGGACATAAGATAAAAAATTCAATTTTAATTACAAATACATTGGCCTATACCAATTTGCCTCTTAAATTTGTTTGACTTGTACATTGCATTTAAATTGTTGAGGTTCATTCTAAAGCAAACATGAAGTGGAAAATGAATTTGGAAAAACCAACCGTTTGATGGAGAGATTGTAATATTTTATGGTGGTTGTAAAAAATCTAGCCAATTTGGTTTTCCTTTTGAATTCGATCAACTAGGTCAAACTTAGTTACTCTTACAAACCTATATATTTATATATCACACACTCCAAAGAGCAACCTCTACCAATTCAAAGAAAATGGGAAAACCGACCGTTGGATGTGATTATTACAATAAATTATGAGTGTGGTTAAGAATTTAGTCAATTTCACCATAGTTTCAAACCCGATCGGATTGGTCAACTGTAGTCACTTGCATGTTTTCTTGATTGACCGATGGCGTGATGACCGCAAAACTTGCTTATTTTTTTACATCACGTTTGTAAATATTTCATCGATGGATGTGCGTGGACATAAGATAAAAATTTCAATTTTAATTACAAATACATTGGCCTATACCAATTTGCCTCTTTAAAGTTGTATGACTTATAGAAAAGTCATAGCAGAACCGCCTTCACTTAAATTGCTATAAATCCTTCTAGAAAAATCGGAATCGCAAACCGTAAAATTTTTCAGAAACTAGACACATGGGGCTTTCCGTGAATATAGGGTACACAGCTCTTAATTACATCTAAGCAGTTCCCAGTAATTCAGCAAAGTTAGGTGTTCTGCACAACAGTTTCTGTATTGCAGATTCTTGTTCAAGCTGAACTGCCTTCACTTAAATTGCCATAACTCATTCTAGAAAAGTCGGAATCACAAACCGTAAAATTCCTCAGAAACTAGACACATGGGGCTTTCCGTGCATATAGGGTACATCTCTTAATTATATCCAAGCTGTTCCCAGTAATTCAGCAAAGTTAGGTGTTCTGCACAACGGTTTCTGTATTGCAGATTCTCGTTCAAGCTGAACTGCCTTCACTTAAATTACCATAACTCCTTCTAGAAAAGTCGGAATCACAAACCGTAAAATTCCTCAGAAACTAGACACATGGGGCTTTCCGTGTATATAGGGTACATCTATTAATTACATCCAAACAGTTCCCAGTAATTCAGCAAACTTAGGTGTTCTGCACAACAGTTTCTGTATTGCAGATTCTCGTTCAAGCTGAACTGCCTTCACTTAAATTACCATAACTCCTTCTAGAAAAGTCGGAATCACAAACCGTAAAATTCCTCAGAAACTAGACACATGGGGCTTTCCGTGTATATAGGGTACATCTCTTAATTACATCCAAGCAGTTCCCAGTAATTCAGCAAACTTAGGTGTTCTGCACAACAGTTTCTGTATTGCAGATTCTCGTTCAAGCTGAACTGCCTTCACTTAAATTGCCATAACTCCTTCTAGAAAAGTCAGAATCACAAACCGTAAAATTCCTCAGAAACTAGACACATGGGGATTTCCGTGCATATAGGTTACAGCTCCTAATTCTATCCGAGCAGTTCCCAGTAATTCAGCAAATTTGGGTGTTCTGCACAAGAGTTTCTGTGTTATTTATATAATATTTTTTGTTTGCGGGTTTTTACGGGCCGGGCCTAACGGGCTTTTGGCGGGCCGGGCCTATGGGCCGGGCCGGGTTTCAAACCCCTAAACCAAGCCCGGCCCTCTACCCACCGGGCTGGGCCTATGACGGGCTTTTTGGCTGGCCGGGCCGGGCTTTTGGCCCTGCGGACCTCCATCGGCCCACGAGGCCCACGAGCTAAATGATGACCCCTAGTTGCAATATAATCAAAAGGATGAAAAAGCGCATGATCAGTCGAGGATAGAATGATTAATTTTAATAGAACAAGAAAACTAGCTAATTTATGATAACCAACACCAACTACCAAATAGTGAGGAAAATGTTGTTTTTTTATATTTTATTTTAGGAAAACTGAATTGGGAGAGAATAAGCTGTATCTTTCATTGATAATAGAGTCTTCTTTATATAGAGAATTACAATTAGAGAATATGAGTCTTACAAGGAAATTGTATCATACATTGACTAAGATATCTCCGAAAATATCTGTAAAACTAACTGTATTACAACTTAGACAAGTAACTAGTGTTTGGGCTAGACATAAAATCTGGATATATTTGAACACTCCCCCTTGTGTCGCCCAAACGCCAAAATTTGATACACCTAAAATAGGCGTATAAATAAATCCCTGCAATCTCAATGGTTATCGATGGTAGTATAGGAAAGAGGGTGTCTCCCGCAGAGGATTGTGGCTCAACAATTGCAAAACAGACTCTGAAAAACTTGAAACAGACACTAGACAAAGACGAAAATAAAAACTATACCTAGACTCAACCAAAAATTATAAAATTAAATACACACTAGCTAGACACACAGAAGAAGACGCACACAAAATTTGGGGGTAATTGGAGTTGAATTTCTATACTAAATAAAATGAAGAAAACGAAGGACAGAAGACTAACTAAAATAGAAAACAATTTGGGGATTTTGGTTTTGATCAAATATGAGAAAACTAGCTAGGAGTTACTTCTCACCACTAGACAATGATTACACCTATGATATATTTACTAACATGTTCAATTCATTCGGATATCCTTACTCAAGCGAAGCCAATGATGTGTTGTACTTAACCTATCAATCTTTCTTACTTGGTATGTTAAGAGAATGATGTTTTCAACTTAACTTAGCTTCTAGAATGGAACCTAGAGTGATGTTCTCGCACAACTCTCACCTAGAAGTCATTAAGGTCTAAAAGATTATGAATAAGGCTAGGCAATTTCGGTATTGACGTTGTCCTAATCTACCTAGACGTTGGTTTATATGAATGGGGCTCAAGTCATTCACTTGCTACTCTAGAGTGCAAGTAGACATGATGATCATACAAGACACTCATAGATTTACAACCTAGCATGCATACTAATGTTGCGCACCATCAATAGACATACAAAGTTGTTCAATGAACAAACAATAAACCAATGAATATCCGAAATCCAAAGAATTTATTAAATAAACACCAACATCATAGTTACACCATGTCTAGGGCTGAAAGCAGCCCCTAACTAAAAGAAAATTAGCTACTCATCATCTTGGAAAACACACAAAAGAAATACATGAGTTTTGGAAAGAAGAAAGAATAAAAAAGATGGAAAACAGGGCAAACGATCGATCTCCAGAGTCTAGCGATCGATTGTTTCTGGGCTCCGAACTTTACTTCTTCTCCTTGAGTTGTTTCAATGGTTTCTTGCTTCTCTTCTACATTGTAGACCTTGATTGTGTCTTCTAAAAGCCTTTTATTCAGTCTTAAAACTCTTCCACTTTGTTTCCTTGTGGATCTCTAACTCTTTGCTTCAAAGAAAAGTCATAATCGATCGAAAATCCTTATTGAATCAGAATTCCACGCACTTTCCTTCTTTAAGCCTTCTTTTCCTAATTTGCTTCGGAAAACCTAATAAACACAAAAATAAATAAATCAGCTAAAAATAATATAAACTAACAAAGAAAAGCATAGGGTTAAATAATAATAATAACGTAGCATAAATATGCTCCTATCAAATTCCCCCACACTTATCTTTTGCTAGTCCTTTAGCAAAATCAAAACAAAACAAAGAGCAAAATCAAAACAAAACAAAGACTCAAAGACTAAAGACTACAGACTAATGAAAACTTGTAAGACTCAAAATTGACACCATAAAATACTACTAAGCCTTCCAACATTTTGTCTCAGCAATCCCCTACTTTCATGACACAGAGATTAACACTTAACCAAGAATTAATCATCAGTAATTCACGAGTTAATTAAAACATATAGTCCACATATAAACATGTAAGACACGGGAGTAACAATGGTGATATGGTGGATCTCAGCATGTTTCGAACAAGTCATGATTCATCCTCTCAAGGGTATGCACTCTTTCTTCTCTCAGATTTCAAGGCTAATGCTTAAGGGGAAGTCTAAAGTGTGTTGATGTTTGTCATACATCAACTTTTTAATTAAAATATAATAAATTAAATTAGTTGGTGAAACCTGTTGTACAGGTCAACAAGTTATCCACTTATAATTTGACATGTGTACTTAAAAAAAAAAAAATTACCATACTAAGTACTCATTTATTCTTTTATACGTAAATCGTTCAAAAACTTGTAATGAATATCGTAAATATAGTAATTACTTTTATTACAACTATAATTATCATTAATTACGTCCAATATGGTCTTTTGTTGTAAAATGCCTCATCGATGATATAATTTACAAAAGAAAGGACTCTAATTACAAAAAGAACAACTGGATTACAAGAATAAGGACTTGAAAAGTTTTAGGTCTAATATGATTATTTACCATATAAACAAAACATTTGTTGTAGCATTGGTAAAGGGATCGCTTTTTTTTGTAAATGGATCATATTTCATGTAATTATCATAAAAACAACCATAATTACCACTTTATACCTCAATTGTTGTAATTTATAGTAAAATGCATTGTCAAACGAGTAATTCTCTCATGGATGATGAGATTTACACAAGAAAAGTATCAGTTACAAAATACAGAACTTTAATACACAATTAAGGACTCACGCCTCATTTACAATATATACATAAAATTTACCACTTTGACAGCAATTCGTTGTCATATTAGTAAAATGGTTCTCAGACTTGTAATATAAAAAATTACCACAAATAAGAGTTTGATTACTACTTCTACAACAATTCGTTGTCAAACTTGTAATATTGAAGAATTATCACAAATACAACCTTGGTTATCACTTTGGACCTCAATTGCTGTAAAATCTAGAAAAAACATTGTCAAATAAGTAAATAACTCCTAAAGGACAGTAGTTACAAAATAGACAACCTTATCACACCATAAAGGACTCACCGCAAATTTACTTAAATATATGAAGTTTTACTATTATAGCAACACATTTGTTGTTTTATTAGTAAAGTGGTTCTGAAAACTTGTAATAAAGAAGTATTAACACTTATTATAACTAAGTTAGTTAGTTTTTTTTTTCGAGAACTGAGGATTTTGGCAAAGAGAAAACAACTAACATTCAAATGAAGAAAGGTTACAGAACCCAGAAACTGGGTTGGAACAACAAACAAACAAGAACAAGAAAGAACAAAGCACCATAAAGCAAACCCAAACTACAACACAAGAGCCGCCCAAGGAGTATCTCAGCAAGGAGGACAGCGCCGTGACATCGACTGCGTCTCTGCCATGGAGAGAACACCAAGCTACACGACTAAGAAGATCGAGATATCTCAGAACGCACCAACAAAGAAAGACAACAGGGCCTAAACCAGGGCAGCAGGAAAGGGATAAGAGTCGCTGAAGAGAGCGACACCCAGGGACAGCAACCGGTTTGAGAGGAAGAAGTAGAGATCTGGAAATTTGGGCGTGTGAGTCCTGAGGAACAGATCGAGGAGAAGACGAAAAAGGGGGGCAATCAACATAAAGGGAAAGACAATCTCTCTCTCTCTAGAAATTTGAGCATAAAGCCCAAATCTTTGTGTTCTTCATCCGCTGCTGTCTTTTCAGGTACATCCTCTCTCTCTTTCTGTGAGGCAATTACAGTTGTTCACACTCGTGTTATAGCCGTAGTTTGCATTGTTTGTCTGAAATTGGTGTTTATCATCGAGTTTATCAGATACCCAGTTGGCCTTTTGTTCAATTCGAGATGGGTTTATGATTTTGTGAAATGGGTTTATGTTGAAAGTGGAGAATTGTTCTTGGTTTACATGACTGGATGGTTGTTGAGCTGTTTGCTGGGACTTAAGAGTGTCAAATTTCTCCAATGAATATCAGTTCCTTCTTTGTTTTGTTTCTGACTTTGGCATGACAACTTGAACAGAACACTGATGGCTGCCAAGAAAATATACAAAACTGTATCAGAAATGTTGGGGAATCTTATAATATTTGGGTTGTTAATGTCAGAGGCCATCGACATTACTTTGTTGGTTCCATTTCATTTTCATTCATATATTCTTGATTGGTATATATATTTTCTTCAATGAATTTAAGCTCAATTTTATACAGTACTTTAAACATTGCTTAAGATTTTCATCTTGCATTTCTTTATAAAACAGCGGCTGCAGTTTTTTGTTTAAAATGAAATGATTGAAATGAAAATATAAAAACAACCGGGACACATGCATGCAAAAGATAATCATCACAAAAATAACCAGAAAGACAATTTAAAATGAAAACCCAGAATTGATAATACACAGAGCAGAGTCTATACTTGACGATTCGATTGAGAAGAGTCAAACAATCACTCGCTCTCTCTGTTTCTGTACAGATGGAGCAAACAACCAAAAACATCTATATCTTCAAGTTTTGATTGAGAAGAGACAAACAATCGGAAAGAACCAAAAGGCTGTCAGGATGCCTTACCCTTCGCTCTCTCTTTCTGTCTCCAGCGATCAGCCACCAAAACTGAGAGACCAAGTATAGAAGTATAATAATGTGAAAGTAAAAAAGAAAAGCATTTTAGATATGGCACTTCCAATGTTTATTTTTGATCGAATGACGTACTTCAGTTTATTTCTGCCCCACGTCTTCTCTATTACACAATTACGTTTCAGAATTACTATATTGTACCCTAGCTAGCCCAGAGGTTTTGGAGTCGAGGAACCGGGGTAGGCCACCATGGGAGCAAAGACGGGTAGATGAATTCGTATAAACGATGGCGTATACCCTGTGTGACTATCTCTAACATTCCTCCACGAAGGTTGCACGTGAAAGAAGTCTTCAAGGTGAGAGAAATGCACTATATCCTCATTGTTTGGGTGGAAACTTCGCACCCAAACCTTGTCCGGGTTGAGCTTCTTATGTTTGCAGGTTATAGTAACAGGGTCGACTGACCTTTTGAATTTGCCTTCCTTGTCCTTCCTTGACCATTTGAGATTGTAGCAACGTTTGGACTTTGGACACACACTTGAATCACAAAATGAACTAATTGCAGGGAAGCCGACAGAGGATTTCAACCAATATAACCTTCGGAATAGTTAGTGTAAGAGGCCTTTAATTTGGAATAGTTAATGATCGAATTGATCACAATTTTGGATTTCATATAGCTAGAATGTAAGCCTCAACTGCAAAGCCAACCGACCTCGTCAAGGATAGATTTCAAAAAAAACGAGTCAAACTACTGTAAAACAGTACAAGTCAACCACAATTTTCCAATTTCCAAACCATTTTGGTCTGAAGGAATTTCTTACATTAATAAATTACAGATTGCATACAACCTTTGTACGTCCCAAAGGAAAATAAAATTTACCAGCAACATTATTCTGAATAAGCAAAATAAAGTGTATAAACAGAATTTGAGTTTTTATCACTATCTCTGTAAACATAGTAGAACCCAAAAGAAAGGGATAGCAGTTTTCACCATTTTGTAGAGTTCTCTAGGAACATGCATATACCATCCTCATGAAATGAGGGGAACCCCTTGGACAATCAATGCATCAGCAAGAAATTGATTAGCAGCTTCAGATGGATGAACGCTGTCCCAGAACACATATTGAGTTGCATTAGCACAAGTTCCTATTGACTTTGAATTGCACAGCAATGATGTGGTCTCTACAATCCCCGTGCCACAGCAACCTCTCCTTGCTTCCGCAAAGCCTACAACATTATATGAGATATTTACTAAAAGGCATCCATTGCTCTTGAAGATGCTAAGCCATACCTGCAAGATGGTCCAACCTGCAAGAACTCATTGTGAGAATCATAAACAATAAATCATGACCTCGTCAAAGATCTGATGGCATGGTTGAAGAGAGAGAGAGATTTGGGTACCAGAAAACTTACGAGTATTGGGAAATCTATCATTCCTCAATGCAATTCTTCATTCCTCCAGTCTTCTCCTTTTCAACTTAGGGTTTTATCAGAGCAAAAGAAAAATTTGTATGGAAGAAATTGAACGAGTTCTTAAGTGCCCTTTCAATTTAGGGTTTTCTGAGAAAATCTCAAATTTTATGGTTGATATGTAATTCAGAATTCTGCAAAAAAAAAAAAAAAAAAAGGCTACCAGGTGAGCAGGTCACCATCATTGAATATTCTGAACCGTTAGATATATTCTTAGTTTAATTATATCCGACGGTCTAAAATATTCAAAAAAGTTAATGTATGGCATACATCGACGTATACTAGAATTTCCCCATAGACCTAAACCATATGCTCACTCCCACGCACAAATCTCCACAGATCAATCGCCGTCCCCAAGGATCAAAGAGGTCTTCATTAAAGGTTTCAATGGGGCCCAGGGTATAGGTTTCAAGAAAGAAAAGATTAGGAGATAACAAAAGTCCTAAGGAAATTTAGTGGAGCACTAGATAATGATGTAGAGATATAAGAACTTCAATGAATTTCCTCAAGGCAATCAAACTCGAAACACATGAAGCAAGACTATAATTTTTTTTTTTTGAGGCCAAATGTCATCTTTTTGGGCCTTTGCTTCATTCTAATCTCTCCCATAATACAACAAAACCATGTATCAAATCCAAGGAAGATTTTTCTTTTCTTATTTCTCTTTTTTTTTTTCTTCTTTCGGCTATTTTTTTTTTTTTGATAGCCAACATTGCTCTTTTTTTTTTTTTTTCCTTCCTTGGACCGATATTTACAATAGAGTTCCCCCACACTTGCTTACAAAAATACCTTGAACATAATGAATCTCTAATAAATTTGCTCCACTAATTCCTTAGGATAGGGTAAGGATATAACTATACTAGGTTAAAAGGTAAGGAATTTTGTGGTTGGTGAAAGAAAAGGCTAAATGTAGGCTCAAAGGGGTTAACTAGGGGGTTGCATGCACATCTTGTGTTCATAAGAGGGTCACAGGTTAATTTGGCTATGGTGGTGATTCCTAGTGCCTTTATCCTTTCCGAGGTTCAAGCGTAGTGATAAAACTTTTGACAGGCATAGAAGTGAGTTCTAGTAATCTCTATAGTCCATTAAAGAGCTATGGCAAGTAGTCAATCAAGATGAAAGAATAATGAAGTCATGCAAGTCCATCGCCAAGAAAATAAGAATTTATTTTTCATGTAAACTCTCAGAAAGAAAAACACATATAAGGCTCAAAAGCTCACAAAGGTTATGTATGAATCATAACTTATCCTAGCATGCTCAATTTATGTACCATGTTAAGGATATGCCACATCTATTACACATACATATGTTTTTTATAATCTCAATTAACCAATGAATTTTTTTTTTTTTTTGACTTAATCTCAATCTTGTGATCCTCTCTTAGCCATAATTTCAAAAGATATAAGCTCATCCTAGACAGTTGAAAGACATCCTAAGACTCAAAAGAAAAATAACTTTAAATGCTAGAATCTTTTTTTTTTTCATTTTTCAGATTTTCTGATTTTTTTTTTATAGCGTGTCAACGATTGATCGTTTGGGGTCAGTGATCGATCGTTTTGCTTCTGACCCTTTCCGTGCTCAACAAAAGATCGATCTCCAACTCGGGGTGATCGATCTAGGCTGACAAAAATTTGAAAAAGTTTGAAATTTTAAAATTTGAATCATTTTTTCAACACCCAACGACTCTAAGATGACTCTAAAATAAAAACACAATGTTTCCCTTCCCCCACACTTATTCTTAACATTTTCCTCAATGTTAGACAAATTCTAAATATGCAATGAAGAGAATAAAGCATGGAAACAAAGAAACATTCACAAAAACACACAAAACATGAAGCAAATAGAGAACAAGAAAGTAAAGAGGATAGGATAAAGAGAGCAAATCTGATTGTAGCAAAGCTCCAAGCTGTGCCCAAGTCCTCCATCATTGGGTTGCCTCCCAAATAGCGCTTGGTTTTACGTCCTCAGCCTGACAGTACCAATGGTGATTACACAGACGGAGCAGGGTCGTGGAGGGGTACATCCTCACTACTACAATAAGTGAATCAGATGACGGAGATTTGGAGTTGTGTGATGACCAGCCTCACTGTGGTCTAAACGAGTGTTGTGTGATTGAAAAATCACACAACGGTGAAATTGCCGTTGTGCAATATTCATTTCCTCAACAGATATTTAGTTCTGTTGTGCGAATTCTGCGCAGGCATGTGCCTGGCATGGCATGTGCGGGGATGCCTCGGCATTGGCATGGCCATTGAGACAACAGAAAATGAAATTTAGCTGTTGTCTGAGATTCATAACACACAACAATTATATTGTTTATCTGTTGTCTGAGATTCATAACACACAACAGACAGAATTTTTTCTTTGTTGTCTGAGATAAGTAACAGACAACCCAATGAAATGATATCTGTTGTCTGTTGATTGATTCAGACAACAGGGATAATTTTATTTCTGTTGTGTGTTATGAATCTCACACAACAGAATTTTGTTATTTTCTGTTGTTGGTTGTTGGTTCACACAACAGCTATATTGTCTTAACTGTGGTGTGAATATTGTAATCGAATTGGCTAACATCTAGTAACTGTTGTACGAGAAGCCTTAATTTTGAATCCTTTTACAGTTAGACAACATGTTATTTTGCATTGTGTTGTATGACTGAACCTTGGACAACTGAGATTGCCTTATCGAATTGTGTGAGGAGAACTCAGACAACATATTCTTTTTATCAACCATTGTGTGAGCATTATAAACCAGTTGTGTGATTATTTTAGGGTCTGTTGTTTGAGCATGGTTTTCACAACTTGGTTGTGAACTGTTGTTTGTTCAATCATGACCTAACTAGCTGGAACAATTTTGCAGAAACAATGCTGCATGTATAGTACCACAAAAATAGTACATATTACCAAATGAACAATTAATACATATAAAGCCACATTGATCCATATCATTAGTGTAACTATGTAAGTTGAATTTGTCAAGTACAACTAAACATCCAAAGTAGATAATTAAACTACCAAACAAACAAAGAAAGCATTCCTAGTCTAGCTAGACCAATGCATGCATGAATCAAAAGCTGATAATTGTTTCATATGTGATATCTATCAGTACAAGCAAAAATTCATCATACTTTCCAAAAACATATGCGATGGCTTCTACACGTATTTATTAACCACAAACCTAGCCCACTCATTCCTCATCTCATCAATATCCACTTGGGTATAAACATGGTTGCTTCTCCTCTCCCACTGAAAAAAAATTCAAGTAACCCAAGTCAAAATTACCATAAAAAGCTCGTTGGGGCACAAACAGAATAAACAAGCTTTAATTGTACGTTGGGGCAAACTTGTTTAGTGATTTGAAGAAATTCAAGAATGTCTGCATTAGGCACAACATGGTTTAATGGTTGCTGAAGAAAGATATACAAAGATGCATAGACTGATATTACCTTCTTTTTAACAGAAAGCACTTTGCATTATCAAAATGCTGTATCAAAGAACAAGAACATGTAACCCAAGTTCAAGTGCCTTCTCCCCACTCACTATCACTAATGCAGCTGCACCGTCACTGTCCAAGAGAAAAGCCGAACCCACTATGCACTATTAAAAATGAGAGACCAATATGTGGAAGAAAATCTTTGGAAAGAAGAATATACAATCTGTCCTTTCATGAATGTTATATATGGTGATGCATATATATGTCATTGATGCAGCATTTGAGAGAAATGATTCCATAATTGACCCTCTCCCATAATTAAAAATCTATGTAGATGATATATCTTGACAGCTTGACCCATGCAATTTACATTAAGAATCATTAGCTAGTGATAAGGCGAAATGACATACTTGTATAGTCTTCCTGATATCCTTTGGTTCATTTGGGTTCATTTGGATCCTCAAAAGGATATGATCCCATCAACATCACATATAAAGTTACCCCATATGACCATCTGCAGTCCAACATTTTAACACAAAAACACAATAGAAACTACATTAGTTGAAACTCTTAAAAAACTTCAACTTTATACATAAGAAAATAAAACTGAACGATTTCAAGAAAGATGATATGCAAGATAAAGAGTTTTATTCTAGTGTAATCAAGGTAATTGCTTTTTCTTTAACAGTCAAACACCTTTTTAGTTGCAGTTTAAACTTGTACTAGCCATCAAAAGTGACCACTCACATATTCAAAGTCTTTATGATCAGATTCAACAATTTTGAAAAATTTACTTATATATGTATTCAAATCCCCCAGAATCATAAGTATGACACACTTTTTGGTTTCAAGCAGCACAAATAAATGAATTATGGGACAAAAAAAAGTGGAAAAATCAAACGTAATCCAAAACAAATGCTAGAGTAAACTAACACTCTGACCTTTCTAAACATCAAATGATCTAATGATTGCTATGGTGACAAATTAAACTTTTAGAAGAACCAACTCTATGCAACTGAAATTCTGAAAGGGAGGCACAACCTGATCTCTCTTTAACGCTATTTAAGGTGTCTTAAACTATACCAGTAACAGCCATTGAGTGCTCTGATCCCAAAGCTTCCATCCTAATGGTGATTCCAGCCAAGCATTCAACTTTTGTTGGTACATGAACTGCTTTTGCTCCTCCTACGTATGAGGAGAATATAAAAGAAAAGAATAAGTAACAAAGTGCACAGAGTTATAATAGAAATGATTTGCTCCTCCTGCTATAGCAGATCCGATCCGTATGTCTCGTGGAAAGAAAAACGATTAGCTTAACAGGATCGATCCCATCAAAGTGCACAGAGTTATAAAAGAAATGATGAGACAGGTATCAGGTAGGTCTTAAGTTTCTAACAAGAAAGACATTGGTCCAGGGGATTGGCTTAGCTACGGTAATCCATCAAGGCAATTGATATAGAAACAAGTGGTCTATTAGAAGGTCATCTTGACTAGCTCTGAGCTCCTTTTCTTTCTATTAAAAGTGTGGACACAAAGTATACATTAGATAATAGTAACAAAGACATTATCCAAAAGAAAAGGATAAGTAACAAATAGAAAACAGAGAATAATACCTTTGAGTACCCAAAATCACATATTTTTAAGCGAGGAGCTAGAAAAAGAAGCAAGCCTAAACAAAAAGAAACCACACATATCAGCAAAGCAAAATAGTAAGGAAAACAAGAAAGAAAGCAATTTGGAATAGACAATTTGGACCTAAGAAGATACAAAGGTCATGTGAAATTGGGATCATGCTGGAGATAGCCAGATGCCTTTCTTGTCCAATCAAATAAACAAAGTTGAGGAAGGTGGGATCAAATGGACACAAGTTGACAATGACTGTGTCGAAAGTATTGACAGAAAACTGGAACTTTCAACAACAAAAAATAGAACCAGACCTTTTGACAATCTATATTAAGCCTAGCACAGTACACACTAGTAATTGTTTGTACAGTTAAAACAGCTCATTACAATCACAATATCACAAAGTTCATGGCATGGAAAGGCTTTAGATAGTACACAAACTTTAGGACCAAATGTCACAAACTCATGTAGCCAAAGTCTGTAAGCATTACCTTTGTAATAAATAAAATGTCCACAATGAAAGTCCAATCTTCAAAGGAGAAAAGAAACCTGGAGTGCAATCAACCAAAAGAAAAGCTATGATATCAGCATATGCAACAAAGCTAACCAGCAATAAAGCGAAATATAACAAGGGAAAAACAATATAGAACAATCTTAACCAACCAATTGCTGAAAACTGAACCACCACTATCAATACCCAAACTTAACAAATTCAACTTGTATAAAACTCTAGTAAGAAAACAAGGGGAGTTCTCAATTTCAAAGAAAATAATGGCAGATAGCACATTTAGAGGCACTATAAATTAAATAGATAAATAAATTACACCAATAACCAACATTTACCTATGGAAACTACAATTACAGTTCCCCCTACATTTGGAGCAATTCCAGTCCCCCTACATATGAATTTCCCAAGTTGCAATTACACACAAACTAATATTCGGTATAATACAGAAATTAACTAAAACATTATTCAAAACAAAAAACAAAGTATATGAGATGCAATACCTTGGCAGATCTATCTCATTTCTATGAGTAACAATTCCATTTAAAAATCCAGCAAACTGTAAACAATACTAGTAACTCGAGTAGAGACAAACTGGTACAAACCATTTTGGTTTCATCTCGATACTGGGCTAAAATAGAAAATGATCAAATAGAAAGGCTTTTCTCACCTGTGGTATTCAGCATAGTCAAAGTCATAGCCAATCGGCATCTCAAATAACCTGAACATACAATTCACATCTGCTAAAAGGAAAAAAAAAAAAAAAGACAAACATCAATAACTATATAGCTTCAAATTCAGCCCCGGATTCAACTTCTTTAGGCATCATCAAGAAACTGGAAAATATAATATCCCTGCTGACTTGTTTTCCTCACCTTGAATGCTTGGGTGACAACTGGAAAACCGCATAATCAAGAGGCATATCAGATTTCATTTTCTCCTCCGCTCTAGTTCCTTTACTCCACAGGCCTCTTTATATAGGGAAATAAATCTTATATAAACGGAGTGCATATTAGGAAAGGAACTCAGATTAACCATCAAGTATATAGTGCATATAATGAAGTCGACAACAGAGCTCCATTAGTACTAATAAAACTAAACCACATGCATATAATGTGAGAGCTTACCTTACATGTGAGAGCTCCCTCATAATGATTTGGTTATTCATGCCCATAACTGCCATACAAGAAAACCATACCAGATCTGAATTCAGAAAGGTTATTAAACATATCAACTGCACTAGAAGGCATGTTCTATTAATACCTATCAACTATTAATCCTCTTCTCTCACATTCACTTATTTCAAGTCCACGCATGTAAATGAAGAGAACTACCAGTTGCACCAGAAGTTAGAAAACAGAGCCTTGAAACAATCAACACAAGCCAGCATTCGCTCCAAAATGCTACCTCGGCATATCGAATCAAGTTCAAAATTAAGGAACCAAACTTCTGAAAACTCAAGTCATTGAAAACAAGCTCAAGTAAAACCAAGAAGCAGCTGAAACAAATTGTTTTCATCCATTGATACTTGGATATATTAGTGACAAAAGAGAAGAAAAGCGGGAACTTCGAATTCCATGTTCTTCTTATGAACCCACAGCACAAGTACTCAACTATATTGAACCCACAGCACAAGTACTCAACTATATTAGGAGCATCATGAAGAGCATATTAGAAATTGTATCATTTTCTTCTTCTTCTTCTTCTTTTTTATTTTTTATTTTTTGTACCTTTTAGTTCTAGCCATAATGCATATTTCTAATTATGAAAACCAATACGAAAGGATAAAGATGTAGGGGAAGGAGTCAAACCTGATCTGCAGGTGCATGGTCATCAATGAACGGAGCGGCAAGACTTATGAAAGATGCCTCACCGACTCCAACCAGCCTACAATGGCAAAACCCAATTATAACTCAGTATCTAGCACAAAGAGATACTAGTGATGTAATACAAAGCCAACCAAAAGAAAAACATAGTGTAAAGATAGTCACACTTACATGCGACATATTGCAATGGACCAGAAATTAAATGAACTACCACACCCAGCTGTGGCAAATGTCCAAATAGATAACCCAACTCCAATCAGCCTAAAAGGATTGTGGCTGCAATGCACATGAACTTATAAATCAAATCGGCTAAATCACATCTCGAATAAATTCACAGCTCATCCAGTTACACAAGTAATCATCCATTTACAACTTTTTCTTGTAAACCCAGAGAAACAAAACCACAATTTCAATTTGTACTTCAAATTACACAGAGAAACAAGAAAATCAAAGAACAATATATAAAGACTCAACCTTTAGCACTATACCACTAAACCCAGATTCATTTGAACAAAGATAAAGTTTTTTCTGTAAACAAACCTTTTGTCAGAGTGAGAGAGATCCAAATCCCAAATTTGCTGCGAGAGAGGACTGACAGAGGATAACAGTAAGCTTAAACTTTTTCCTGTAAACCCAAAAAGAAGAAAAAACCCAAGAAAGTTCTTGCAAAAAAAATGCCCAAATTTCACCAGAGAAGTAAAGCGGACCTGGAATCAGCTCTTGATAACGTCGACCGGCGAAGTAACAGTCCGAGAAAGAGAGACAATGGTGGTTGATGGTCAAGACAGACCAAGATCTGTGCAAATCCACTTAAATTATCCAAAGAAGAAGAAGAAGAAGAAGAAACCCAGAAAGAAGAACAAACCCAAGAAGAAGAACAAACCTTTTTTGGGAAAGAAATTCCAAAGTATCAATGACCTCAGTCCACCATCTTAACCGAACCCTGAAACAAACCTTCAATCCGTTGTAATCACTGACTCTTTCATTCGGAAAACAATAGAAAACTGAAACAAGGCGAAAGCGCACGAAACAAACCTGAAGAACTTCGTATCGAAGCCCTACTTTTCCAAATCGAGATCCAAACGTAATAGGGATGGTAGTAGAGAAGTGGGTTTGATTCATCATTTGGTTGCTGGCTGTTTTGGATTTGGTTTCGAGTAAGAGTGGGTTGCTGTTTTTAAAGGAGTTGAGTAAGAGTGATAGTCGGGTTTGGTGGGAGTAATTGGGGGAGAGTAAAGGAGTAAGAGTGGTTGTCGGGCTTCAATTAAGTTGTTTAGTGGGAGACTTCAATTTGTCTCAAGTTTCTCCAACAACAGATAAATAAATGACCGTTCTCCAACAACAGATAAATAAATGACCGTTGTATGAGTGTATGATGACAAAGCAGGTTGGGAGGGAAAATTTGCCGCCTATGTCTACATAGGTTTCATTAAATTGAAACTTTGCCGCGCTATGCAACTTGCTGAGTTGCTTCCATGCTCAGACAACATAACTATGACAATCTGTTGTACAAATTTGTGCGTCTTGCACTAGGTGTACCTAGAGGATTTCTCAAAGTTCATACAACATTTCTTATACAACAGATATAAAAAAAACTGTTGTGCGGATAGTTCAAATTGAGCTCCTTCTGGGAGGGAATTATGTGCTCATTTCCCTCCATCTAGGCCTCACATTCACACAACGGAAACTTCTTCACTCAGTTGTGCAATATCTTCTTAAAAAAAAAGTTTTCAATTTGCTTACATTCACACAACGAAAACATATTTGTACCGTTGTATGACAGAGTTCGTATTAACACACAACAGCAAATTTTAGTTCCGTTGTGTGATGAGTGTTGTGTGTTTCGATTTTTGTAGTAGTGGCCTCCACATTATGCTCCAAGAACGTCTCATAGTATGGCTTGAGCCGATGACCATTCACCTTGAATTTATTATGTGTTCGTAAGTTTTGGACTTCCACTGCACCATGAGAATATACGTTAGTAACAAGAAAGGGTCCGAACTACCTAGAATGTAATTTACCAGGAAAAAGTTTAAGGCGAGAATTAAAGAGGACTTCCTGTCCAATAGAAAAATCCTTTCGAGAAATCATGCGATCATGGAAGGCCTTAGTTTTCTCCTTGTAAACTTGAGAACTCTCATAAGATCGTTGCAGATTTCCTCTAATTCATTCAACTGAAGTTTTCTGTGCACACCAGCCGCATCTATGTTCATATTGAATTGCTTGATAGCCCACCATGCACGATGCTCAAGCTCCACCGGTAGATGACAAGGCTTACCATACACCAACCGAAAAGGAGACATTCCAATTGGTGTTTTGTAAGCAGTTATATATGCCCATAAAGCGTCATCAAGTCTCAAGCTCCAATCCTTCCTACTAGGGCCAACAGTCTTCTCCAAAATTTGCTTAATTTCACGGTTAGACACCTCCACTTGGCCACTTGTTTGAGGATGATATGGTGTTGCCACCTTATGAGTAATATTGTATTTCCGAAGCAGGGCCTCAAACTTCCTATTGCAAAAGTGGGATCCTTCATTGCTGATTATTGCCCTTGGTGTTCCAAATCTTGAAAAGATATTAGATTTAAGAAAATCTAAAACCACTTTAGAATCATTAGTCCGGGTGGCTTTAGCCTCCACCCACTTAGACACATAATCAACAGCGAGAAGAATGTATAAATTACCATAAGATGAAGGGAATGGTCCCATGAAATCAATGCCCCAAATGTCAAAGAGTTTAACACTTAGAATGGGAGTTTGTGGCATTTGATTTCTAGGGCCCAAGTTACCTGTTCGTTGACAACGATCGCATGACTTACAAAAGAGATAAGAGTCCTTTAACAAGGTAGGCCAATAAAATCCATTCTGAAGAACCTTAAGAGCTGTTCTCTTTGCTCCAAAATGTCCACCACATGCATAGGAATGACAAAAGGTGAGAATAGAATGAAATTCAGAATCATGAGGGCACCTTCTTACCAATTGATCAGCACAATACTTCCATAAGTATGGGTCATCCCACACATATTGCTTGGCGGTGTTGATGAGTTTATCCTTATGTGCTCGAGTCAAATCATCCGGAATCAGCTTGGAAGCTTTGTAGTTCATGATATCAGCATACCAAGGATTGACATTTTTCTGTCCAGGCTGCAGACGATCGTTTTCTGCATCTGCCTTCTTTTGCAAAGCCAAAAGTTGCTCGTCCGGGAAGCTATCTCTCAATGGCAATGCATCCTCCTCCTCTTTTGAGCTATGAACAAGTGACAGAACCCGCCCCCGGATTTCACCTCAAAATCCGAAGTGGGCCTGCGGGACCCACTTTTAAGGAAGATTTTTCCGAAAATTTCGACAGAACCTCCCCTAAAAGTAGGCAACCCAAAACCTATAAAAGATCGAAACACTTCTAAAATACCAACCAAGAACTTCTGGAGCCACTCTGCTCCCATACTCCATCCATCTCTAATTCATCATGGTAAATTAAACACTTTAATCCAAGAAACTTCATGCATATAAGTAAACAATTCACCGAGATTAGGTCATAGACCTCAAATATAATTCATTACAAGTTCGGGTCACGAATCCCTTAGTAATCAAAGCAACTAAACCGAACATACGATAAAATACAGTAGGTTAAACAGGTAACCTACAATATGAGATGGGGGGAAACTGATGCGGTCACTATGGCTCGCTCCTAGCACGCCGAGCAGCAACTCTGAAAAACTGGGCATTTGAAACCGAAGGGCCCAGGGGAAAAGTATATGAAAACGTTAGCGTGAGTGGACAAAATAAATAATTGAGAAAAAGGATTTTATACTTTCCCACATTTATTTCTTTAAAAACTCGATGCATGCAACAATGGTAAAACATTTATCTTTAAAATCAGGAAACTGGAAACTGGAAACTGTAAATCAAATCCGCTGAGTATCGTATCATCGGACTAGACCCCGCTAGCCCAGAAATAATATAAAAGTAGGGGAAGAAGGTAGCCATACGAATGAGCCTCCTAGGCTCGGGTGATAGCCTCCCAGGCTAAAGTACTCCCATATACTCCCGTTATATACCCACACGCCACTAAGTGTAGCGATTAGGATACTGGGCTTCAGCATTACTGTCACAAAGACAGTAACCAGCACCACAAAGGCGGACGGGCTTCGGTGATCCCATCACCTCGCCACAAAGGCGGACGAATCAATGCTAGCAATGATAATAGTCACCCAAAGTATGGCAAAAGAAAATCCGGAAACCACATAAATCCATAAAGCTTCCCCAACTCTCGCAAATGAATTTCCAACGACGTGTCCCACACGCCAAGAGTATCTCAAATCAATAGCAAAAATGCGAGAAATAATAATAAATCATAATCTCCATAAATCGAAACAAAACCAATTCCAAAATCATCATCAAGGCATTCCCAATGCCAAAACCGAAAGTCGATAAATAAACAATAAATATAACTCCATCGAAATCCCATTTCGAAAATCCTTTAAAAATCTCAAATCGACGAATAGAAATATAATTAAAAAGTATAATTCCGGAAATCACCTCGGAAATAAATAATTCGTCAAATAATAATCAATCTCTGAAAATAAATCATATGCTCGAAATGTAATATGATAATTAACTAGAGCATTACTTTAAGAACTAAATGTATGCATCATTATTTAAAAACAAAAGTCCACTCACAATATTCAGCTAATCCTGTCATCGATCGATATTCTCCTCATATGGAGACTCCTCTCGTCCTGTACGAATAATACTCGTAAAAATGCAATTACAGGATTGAAATTAAATTTACGATAATTAGATAATGAAAATCCTAATCATCCCCTTAAACCGAACTCTTTCAATCAATCTCGGATTCCCTCCAAACTACACCATAGAATCCAATTCATCGATTTATAAATTCTAGGTATTATTCAAGAGAAATCCGATCGTCGGATTCTCGATATTCGATAACCGGTATTATAGTTTTCCAACAATTCAAAATCCAATCCCAAATCTTCCAATTTTCACCAAAAATCGCATTTACAACCTCCACAACTCATGTACATTTTAATTAGCTAAAAACAGAAACCAAAACTCCACCCTACGCTCCACCACCCACAGTGGCAGCGCGTGGGCGCCGCCGGCAACACCACCACAGGCCACCAAATTCTACCAACAAACACAACTCAACAAACCAAATATCTTACTCAACTGCACCTAAGCCTAATTATACCTGGAATTGCCTGAATCAGAGCAAAATTCCGAAGAACACCGAAGTGAATAGTAACAACTTCACTTCAATTCTTCGATTCTCCTTCCACACCTCAAATCGGATCGTGAAACTTGGAGAGATTCGTCTATGAGGAGTGGGCTTTCTAGAATACCCGGTTTTGTAGCCGGAGGTGGCCGGAATTGAAAGAATCGGTGATGGAAGCTGACTGCTACAGTAAAGTTTGGAAGCTCGATCTGCGAAATTCCGGCCAAATCATCGTGAATCACCACCGTAGGCGTGTCAAGGAGGAGGAGAAGCGTCGTCCTATGCCCTGGGTTCGTCGTTGGGTGGCCGGAATGAGAAGATCGGCAGGAAATCAAAGGGAGGCCGAAGGGGAAGAGAAAAAATCGGGAAAGAGGAGAGAGATAGTTACTGAGGTGAGGGGTGGATTTCCGAAAATGGAAATCTACCAACAGTAATTTTCCATATATATACTTATTACCATGAACAGTAACTTTCACATTTTAAGCTATAAATTTCACATACGAACTCCGATTTAAGTGTACTACATGTCCACGGACTCGGTTTAACGTCCCCCACAACTTTCGTGAAAATTTTTTTCTCAAATTGTTAACCCATAAAAAGTCAACTTCTAACACCCCCCCTAAATGGTAAAAACTGAAACCAAGGACGGTAAAACGTATAGTAATTCACTCAGACACAGTAAAAGGGTAAATCGGATACGAGGCGTAACAACAAGCCTACTTAAGTGGTCTGCAACTACATTCTCACTCCCCTTCTTATCCTTGATGTCCAAATCGAATTCTTGGAGTAAGAGCATCCATCTAATCAAGGGCGGTTTCGTTTCTTTCTTGGTAAGTAGGTATTTTAGGGCTGCATGATCAGAAAATATAGTAACCTTAGTACCAATTAAATAAGAGCGAAACTTTTCAAGAGCAAAAACTACAGCAAGAAACTCTTTCTCCGTTGTGGAGTAATTTAATTGGGCATCATTGAGTGTTCGAGATACATAATAGATGACATGGGGGATCTTCCCAGCACGCTACCCTAACACAGCTCCCACGGCATAATCCAAAACGTCACACATGAGTTCAAATGGAAGACTCCAATCTGGTGGTTGAATGATGGGTGCGGTGGAAAGTAACTCTTTCAACTTGTTGAATGCAGCCACACACTCTTCATCAAACTCGAAAGCTACATCCTTTTGAAGCAAGCGACACAATGGCCTAGAAATCTTTGAGAAGTCAAGGATAAACCTGCGATAAAAACCTGCATGTCCAAGAAAAGAGCGGACCTCCCAAACAGAAGTAGGGAGGGGTAAAGAGCTAACAAGTTCAACCTTAGATTTATCAACTTCTATTCCCCTTGCAGAAATTATATGTCCTAGAACTAACCCTTGTTGTACCATAAAATGGCACTTCTCCCAAATTAAAACCAAATTAGTTTCTTGACAACATTTTAAAACGAGGGAAAGATTATCTAAAAATGCATCAAAAGAATCTCCATAAACTGAGAAGTCATCCATGAAAACTTCAATTATCTTTTCAACCATATCAGAGAAGATACTTACCATGCATCTTTGGAATGTAGCAGGGGCGTTACAAAGCCCAAAAGGCATACAACGATATGCAAAGGTGCCGAATGGACAAGTAAAAGTTGTCTTTTCTTGATCCTCAGGTGCTATAGAGAAAACAATAATGAGAATGACCGGCTAACCTTTCAAGCATTTGGTCGATGAAGGGAAGGGGAAAGTGATCCTTGCGTGTGGTGGCATTAAGCTTGCGGTAGTCAATACATACCCTCCAACCAGTTTGCACACGTGTAGGGATCAACTCATTAGCTTCGTTCTTCACAACTGTCACTCCGGATCGCTTTGGAACTACTTGCACAGGGCTCACCCACTTGCTATCTGAGATAGGGTATATAATACCCACATCTAGGAGTTTAAGGACCTCCTTTTTCACTACTTCCATCATGGGGGGATTTAGTCTGTGTTGTGCTTCTCGAGTAGGCTTTGCATCCTCCTCCAATAAGATCCTATGCATGCATGTGGTTGGGTTTATGCCTTTTATGTCCGCGATGCTCCAACCAATGGCAGTTTTATGCTCCCTAAGCACACGGATCAGCTTGTCCTCCTCAATTGCCATAAGATTTGCAGCTATAATGACCGGCAATGTTTCTTTCTCTCCAAGATACACATACTTCAAGTGTTCGGGTGGTTGTTTTAGTTCCAATTTAGGTGCCTGAATCACAGAAGGAAGTATCTTTTCATTAGAAATTGGAAGAGAAATATAAGAGATATTATACTTACTTGGAAGATGGGGTAATGATTCAAGAGAGGCTGTTGCCTCTTCTATGGTGTTATCAAAGCACATGGCCCTTTTTGGGCTCTTAGGTGACTCAAGTTCAAATCCATGAGCTATAGCAATTTCCAATGCATCCTCCTTCATGACTTCAAAGAATTGCTGCGCTAAAGAGTCGAGAATGTCAATGGAAAAACATGAATACACATCACATGGATACCTCATTGCTTCAAAGACATTGAAGCTTATAACTTCCCCATCAAATTCCATGGTGAGAGTTCCTTCATAAACATCTATTTTGGTGCGAGTGGTTCTCATGAAAGGTTGACCAAGAAGTAGAGGAGTAGATGAAGAAGATGATGTCGCATCCTCCATTTGAATCACATAAAAATCCGCAGGAAAAATAAGATCATTAACCTGCACCAAAACATCTTCCACAACTCCTCTCGGATAAGCATTAGAATGATCAGCCAATTGAATAATAACACCGGTATATTTAAGCTCACCTAGGTCTAAGGATGCATAAACAGAATATGGCATTACATTAATTGATGCACCTAGATCTAACATGGCACGTTCAAACTTGGTGTTACCGATTTTACAAGGAATGGTGAAACTCCCTGGATCCTTGCACTTTGGTGGTAGCTTTCTTTGAAGTACAGCTGAGACATTCTCACTTACCACGACGGTTTCATTCCCTTGTAGCTTCCTTTTGTTGGTGCAAGGCTCTTTCAAGAACTTAGCGTATTTTGGAACTTGTTTGATCGCATCTAGCAAGGGTATGTTCACTTGGACCTTCCTGAATGTGTCCAAGATGCTTTTCTCAAGCTCCTCTGTACATACATGTACATTTGCAAGCATAATTAGCTATAATGGGCCACGCTCATTGTACCGCCAAAGGTACTAATTCCAACCAAAGGAGTGACATACAGATACACTGCCAGGCGGGCTACAACCTCAGCGTCGGATCACCCCCAGGACACCGCCGACGCGCTGCTACGCGCCATGCCAAAATGGCATCAGTAGCTCCCAGAGCTGGGAACTGAAGCACATCAGTCCCACATCGAAAACAAGGAGGAGGTCAGCCTCCTCCTCACCTATAAAAGGTTCTCTCCTCTCTCCTCATTAATGACGCATTCAATACTTACCTACTGTTACTTTGTCAACATAAATACATTGACTAACTTAGGCATCGGAGAGTTGAAGACCGCCCGGCGCGGTCTCCCTCTGACGCCCCTTTGTATTTTACTTGACAGGTAGCGGAAGCTTTCTGAACATCACAAGTATCGATCCGCCCACCGGATCAGCGTTAACAAAGGTTCAGCTACCGCCGAACTTTTAGACATTAACATCCTCCTTCTTTGACTTAGCAAACCTACGAGGAAAAGGCACGGAAGAAGGATTAGTAGAAACCGGAACCTCATGAGTTACCTTGGAATTTTCGGAAGATTTTGGATTTCTGACCAAACGATCGATCGTTTAGCTTGTGAGATCGATCGTTTTTTATGTAGAGACTAAACGATTGATCGCTGGATCTATGAAATCGATCGTTTTGCTTATGGGACTTTCTGGACCTTCAAATGATCGATCGCTGGGTTCCTGAGATCGATCGTTTTTGATGGCCGGGGCTTCTTCTTGTTCTTCCTCTCCATCAGCAGCCTTTCGAGCCCTTTTGTTCACCCTTAGAGGCTCTAAAACTTCTTTGCCACTTCTTAGGGTAATAGCACTTGCATTCTCAAACCCTCATTTAGGATTCACAACCGTTTGGCTAGGAAGTTCGCCAGGTTGATGTTGTTAGCCCATCATGTTTGCAAGTTGACTCACTTGACACTCAAGATTCTTAATGGCCTTGTCTGTCTTTTGTTGATATGTTTCTGTCTTCTGTACCAAATTGGAAGTAGAAATAGTCAAATTTTTAATCATATCTTTTACAGACATACCTTGGCTTTGTTGTTGAGAGGGTGCTTGATATAATGCTTGTTGCCTTGTTTGTTGAAACCCAGGTGGAGGTCGATTGAAGTTGTTTCCTTGGGGCTGCATGACATTGTCATTATTGTTCCAACGAAAATTTGGATGATCCCTCCATCTCGGATTGTAGGTATTTGAGAAAGGATCGTATTTAGCTCGCTGTTGCCCTTGAAACCCTCCAATCGCATTAGCTTGCTCCAAGCCACTTTGATCTAGCAATGATGGTCACATATCAGCTGTATGTCCCCTCATTGAGCATACTCCGCATACTTGCTTGGGTAGCACTACCTGTTTCACAAGATTAGCGAGGTTAGCTATTTGTGCTTCTAAATTGGAAGTAGAACTTACCTCATTGACATTTTGACGTGGCAACACATCTCTCCCTCCATATTGTCGAGTGTTGGAGGCTATATTCTTGCACAAATCATGTGCATTTGCAGGTGTCTTGTCCACAAAAGCCCCTCCACTTGTGGCATCAAGCATTATGCGGTCCGTGCCACACAACCCCTCATAGAAGTAGACTATGAGAAGATGATCAGTGATTTGATGGTTTGGGCATGAGGAAACCAACCCATTGAACCTGTCATAGTACTCTCCAAAGGACTCTCCATGCATCTGTCGTATAGCTCATATTTCTTTCCTTATGCTCGCTGCTTTGGTAGCTGGAAAGTACTCCTCTAGAAAAGCTTGTTGCACTTGGTCCCATGAATTCAGACCCTGAAGGTTGATTGTACAGCCACTCCCTCACCTTGCCCTCCAAAGAGAATGGTGTTTCTGTGTGAGAATACGGGAACCAAGTAAGGAGCATGATAGGGAGAGAGAGAGATGACACCGGGTGTATAGTGGTTCACCTTGCCTGGTAGGCAAGGCTACGTTCACTTAGATATTTTACTATGAGTGAGGCCAAGTAGCCTTTGTAGTGATACAAGTGTGGGGATCATGGATCCCATCCTTATCTAAGAAGGGGAGGACTTCCCTTTATAACTAAAGGAAGTCTCCATCTAGTTTATATTTCCGATGTGGGACATAATACACATATTTGCTTCTCTTGAAGACTTTTGGAGAGCATGGGAGAGTGGCCTCCCGACAAGATACCAGCTGACTTCCACCACAGCAAGGTAGCTCGGGTGTCGGTCTACCGGATGCATGTCGTAGGCGGGACTAACCATGTCGCGGGGGCCACCTACAAGGTTGTTTCTTATGCTTTGCGGTATGTGATATAGGCGGTATGTACAAGTCCCACAAGTCCCCGAGTAAGATGCTTTTCTTAGTTGGGGAGTTTAAATATGATGCCGCCAAGTATGAGTGACAACCCTGTTGAACGCCATACCCATACTAGTCCCCCAACTCCGTAAGCAAGAAGGGACTCTTCAAGTTTTGTAAAGATTTCATGTTAGGTTGGTGCCACGGGGGCCTCATCATCGAGCTAGTACCTGCAAATAAGATAAGAGTGTACAAACAGCATATTGATTGCGCTAGGGCAATCTAGGTGACATTTGAGTAAAATGCATCGAGGTGCATGAATGTTTATATGAGATGGATGTTACACATTGTGTGTATGGATGTATTGTGTAAATACAATTAACGTATGAGTCTAGAATGTATGTGGTTGTGAAAGTATAACGAAGTGCATATGATGCATAGATGTGTGATGAACACGATGACACATACATAATGTGTATATGTTGTATGTATATGATGCACATGTGTTAGGTACGGGAGCATTGTTACTCGCCAAGTCCCCCAAGTCATATATAGTAAAACAAAAGTTTGGACTTGGGTAATGTTCGACGATGCCGGTGAGGCTAAGCATAGAGCTCCGATATCGAAGTAACTAATTGCCATACTAGCGAGACTATGGTGTGACCATGATAGTCCCCCAAGTATAGGTTAGAGGAAGAAACTCTAACTTACTTAACCCGAACATATAAGCCATAACTCAATTGTTTGGCTTATGTGCGACGGGAGTGTAAGAGTTGAGCTCGCTCATGTCTAGCGGCTGGTAGGTTGTGTGAGTTTTGTCCTATGGTCTTATTAATGGGATGGAAAAAGAATTTAATTGTTGCGGTCAATAATAGGTGAAAAATTCAATATTTCCATTAATAGACCATAACACGAAATTCACATGTATCGTTTAAGGCATAAGTGTGAAGTTTGTAGATGCCCGGAAAGTATGAGAGCAAAGCTCAATGATAGTCCCGGTTGGGTACTACCTCCACTTGTGATAAGTGGTATGTATAAGTCCCCCAAGTGTAGAGAACGTTCAGGAGGTGAGATGACTCAAAAGCAAGGGACTGGACCTTGGCTTACCCCCTGGGTACTGCGCTCCGGGCGAGGATTTTGATGCAGGGGACTGGACCTTGGCTTATGTAAGGGAGCTACCCTTTAGTTATCCCGTTGGGATACCTCGCTCGAGTAGAGGATTTATGAGGCCTTTTAGCCTCATTGACCCGGTGGGGTCAAAATGGGGGCGTAAGCCTCGTGTACCCGGTGGGTAGAACGAGAGCTTGAGCCTTGTGTACCCGGTGAGGTACGATGAGGGATTGAACCTCGTGTACCCGGTGAGGTACGATGAGGGATTGAGCCTCGTGTACCCGGCGGGGTAGGATGAGGGATTAAGCCTCATGTACCCAGTGGGGTAGGTTGAGGGCTTGAGCCTCGTGTACCTGGTGGGGTAGGATGAGGGATTAAGCCTCATGTACCAGGTGGGGTAGGTTGAGGGCTTGAGTCTCGTGTACCCGGTGGGGTCACATAAGGGCATGAGCCTCCTTAACCCAATGGGGTTGAATGAGGGCCTGTAGGCCTCCTTTACCCGGTGGCGTGGCCCCGGGTAGAATGAGAGATTGGGCCTTCTAACCCGTTGGGGTACCTCACATGATTGGAGGGGTTTTATGCACAAATTTGACCTTGGCTTACCCTGAAAGGGTACCTCGCTCCGGACGAGGATTTTAAGTGCCACATGTTACACATTGTGTAGTGTCATTTGTGTACATGTAGTAATTTTAATTGATAGAAAATGAAATCATGGCATAAATATGTAGGCATAACGGATATGCTACTAAAATTACCACATTTTGTAGACATGCTTAGATTATAGTAATCATTATTTGAAGCATGTAAATCATTGCATTAGCTCAAATTTAAAAGTGTAAATGAGAACTTATCTTTTGCCGATTGGAGAAGTCACCAAATCATGTTGGAGTTGTCAAAGCATGATGCTCTATGTTGGCTAGTGAGTGCCGGTAGTCCGTTTGTGCCTTGTTTGTATAGGAAAGTGGCTTGTTGGGCAACTCTGAAAATGCTGCAGAGTGGGTGTATAGGGCACACAGTCATACAGTCATATCAACAGCCCCCCTCCCTCCCCCCCCCGCGACAGGTGAAGGAGTGATTGTGGTGCCGGTGAGCTGCCGTGAGGTGAAATAAGTGATGATCCGGGATTCTTGGTGCCCAGAGAAGTTCTCTCGACTCTTTTTTTTTTTAATAGTGAAAGTCACTGCGGTACCGCTGATTAAGCAAAGTGGGAGCTGGTACCAACACCACCAAGCAAAATCGGTGATCTAACGCAGCAGCTGGTACCAGTGGGTTAACGCGGTGGTCTGTTGGTACCCGGTGAAGATAGCTGGTACCGGCGATCTATAGAGGTAGCCAATACCGGTGATAATTATCTAGAAAAGCTGTAGGTGTGTATGCAACTACGCATCGAGCAGGAGCAGTCCGGGTCTCTTGAATCTTATAAACCTTTGATGCATGAGACCGGAGAGATAATTGGTCAGCTGTGGCCATTCTCTCAGTTGAGGCTGTTCGTCAACTGTTCGACAATTCACGGCAAGATGCAGCTGGCCGGTGCCCGGAGCATGCTCGGCAGGTAGTGCTTGACTGGGAAGTGAGGGAGCTGCTGGTGATGATCACGGAGAGGTGGAAATGATGCCAAGATGATCACTAGTAGGTGAAAACGCTGCCCGAATGAGGTGAGACATCGAAACCAAGGAGATGAGACACCGGGATGTTGGTAGGAGTTCGAGACATCGTTGATCAAGGGAAGTTAGCACTCGCTGCCAACACCTTCAAGCAAGAGTTCTGAGTCACCGAGATCTCTCGAATTCATCACCAGGAGGGGTGTCCAAGCCAACTTCTCAAGTGCCCAGAGTTTTTTTTTTTTTGAACCCTGGACGAAACCCCGGACGAGTGTCTGATGCTTGAGAAAGCATGGGTTGGCGAAGGAGGCCAGCAGGTTCCAGAGCTTATCTCGGGGTTGGGTCACTGAGAGGTGGTGAAGGCTGCCTGGTTTGATTACCAAGAGGTGAAGTCTCGGGTCAGGTCACCGAGAGGCTTTGGAATGAATCACCGGGAAGAGGTGAGTGCGAGTTGACAGGGAACTGAAGGTGGTACCGGTGAGTCTCTAAGACTGTTGATTTATGAGCGTGGCCCGGTCAGGAGCTAACCGAGTTGGTGCAGGTACCGCCAGAAAATTTATCTGCATTAGTGTTGCCGGAGAGATGGGGATGTTGGAAGAGGACCAAGAGCGGGGTCTTCTCAACGAGTCCCAGTCAGGTACTACTGAAAGTGGACCTTGGTTACTCATGGAAGAGTGGAGTTTGGGAGTAGAGGGTGCGGGGCCTTAAACGTACCTGCTCACTCGTGGTACCCGTACATGACTCTTGCTCAAGGTCGGAGGTTCATACCCAAACTCCTAGGGGCCCTCCTTCTAGCGCCAATGTTTTTGTGTGAGAATACGGGAACCAAGTAAGGAGCATGATAGGGAGAGAGAGAGAGATGACACCGGGTGTATAGTGGTTCACCTTGCCCGGTAGGCAAGGCTACGTCCACTTAGATATTTTACTATGAGTGAGGCCAAGTAGCCTTTGTAGTGATACAAGTGTGGGGATCATGGATCCCATCCTTATCTAAGAAGGGGAGGACTTCCCTTTATAGCTAAAGGAAGTCTCCATCTAGTTTATAGTTCCGATGTGGGACATAATACACATATTTGCTTCTCTTGAAGACTTTTGGAGAGCATGGGAGAGTGGCCTCACGACGAGATACCGGCTGACCTCCACCATAGCAAGGTAGCTCGGGTGTCGATCTATGATAGGAGAAAAAAGTGCGACGATATTAATGAGTATATGCCCAATTTTAGCCTTGTTTCTCCTTTAGTTTCGTGTTTTGAGTCATTAAGTCGTTTTCAGAGTCTTGTAGAGTGTTTGGCGTGAAATAGGCGGAAAACACAAAATTCATGAAAAATCCTAGCTGGATCAAGATTCCTCACCGTCGACGTTTTTGCGGTCTTTACATTTTAATTCTCTTTATTTTCTCTCAAAAATTCTGATATTCTCCTCCTTGTTGTAGGAAACCTTACCTGGTGGAACTCTTGGAAACAGCAATGATGGAATTAGAAAATAAAGCATTTAAGACGTTTGACCAAGCAATGAATAAGGGAAATAAAGGAGAAAGACATTTTCAGTTGGGGAATAAAGGAGAAAGATGTTTCAACTGGAAAATAAATGAAGGAGAAAGATGTTTTCAGTTGGGAAATAAAGAGAAAGACGTTTTCAGTTGGGGAATAAATAAGAGAAAGACGTTTCAGCTTGGAAATTAAAGGAATTGCCCCATTATGAGAGGAGTTAAGGACATAAAGGAGACGTTTCAGTTGGGAAATTAAAAGAATTATGATGCAATCCCATCCGTCCAATGATGAAGGGTATGATCGACAAAAGCCAACCAATGCTCCCCTATAAATAGGCAACGTCCAGAACAGAATTTGCATCACTTCCTGGCCAAAAACTATTCCAATACTCTGCCCAATTCACTCCTCAAACCTCCAACACCTACAAGACCGTGACCACCATCCAGCCATCAATCTACGAAGTTCTTAGGCGCTGAGTCAAGGACGCTCCACCACCATAACAGAGACAAGTTTATCACCTTGTTGCTAAGCCGCTGAGGAAAGCTTCAAAGTGTAACTATGACTCTACTTACAATTTTTGTTTTGGTTTTGTGTGTTTGGATTTGCGAGTTGTATAATTGGAGACATGAAATTTTCAGAATATTTTTATTAATATTTTTGAGATTTTCAGTTTATTATTGAGTTTATTTTGAGAATTCTTTGATGATGCATGTTACAATCTTGTGGCCTTTTACGTGTTTAGGTAATTTCCAGAGTTAGGTTAATAAGTTTGCATGCTAGAATAACAGTGAGAGTTCTTGTGTGTTTGCTTAATTTGCCAAGAGTAATTGTTATTTGTTAAGGCGCTGAGTTAAACAAGTAGCAATCAGTTCTAAAAAGTGGTAAAAACCATGTTCAATGGTTAAACGATTCTGGAAATTACGTGTTAAATTCTATGTGTAATGGTTAATTTGCACGTGTGAGTTGATTCGAGGGTTAGATAATACTACTAGTTAAGAGAATTACGCTGAGTGTTTTCGGAAATTAGTAGTATTGGGCTTGGTAAGGACTTTTCCGATCCAAGCCTACATTAGAATGAATTAGATAAATGGATTGATCCGCTGAGGCTTTTCATTTGGGCTCTTATCTAGGCATTTAAGATGGGCACGTTTTTGTAGCATGTTGAAATGGATTTTCTGTTTTTACACTTAGTAATTTCTGAGTGGTATTGGTCTAGGTTAGGGAAGTCGATCATTGTATATAGTTTTATTTGTTTTGTTTTTATTTTAAGTAGATTAGGAACCAAATTTCAAAACCCCCATTTTATTCTTTTACTTTGTTAATTGACCTTTTTGTGTAGGTGTACCCTACAATCCCCGGACTGAACGATCCCTGCTTATCCTATACTGACAACTACATTTTGCAGGGTTAAATTGTCAGGCTATTTTAGCCGCATCAATCTACCGGATGCATGTCGTAGGCTGGACTAACCATGTCGCGGGGGCCACCTACGAGGTTGTTGCGCATGCTTGGCAGTATGTGATATAGGCGGTATGTACAAATGGAAAGGCACGCAACTTAGCTTGCTCCTCAAGAACTGCTTCAGGCTTCATCCCCATAATGATCATATGGAACTCCTTGAGATGAAGATTAGGATCCTCTGTTGAGAACCCATGAAACTTAGGCAGATGATGAAGAATGCCTGATTTGAGCTCAAAGCCTTATGCCCCCGCAGGATAAGTGATGCACAAGGGTTGTTGCATGGCAGTAGGTGCGGTCAATTGCTTCAAAGTACGGTTGCCTGCCATGTTGACCAACTGCTCTTCCTCCTCACTTTCACTTGATTTGAAAGAATCCTTAGAGTTTGAATGAACAAAACCAAAAGGAAATGTGTGATCACAGCTTGTTGTAGCTCAATAGGTGATGGTGGAACTGGTGAATGTGGTGGAATTGGTGGAAAATCGAAAGAATCGATCCGTCGTGTCCTCCTCTCCCACGCGTTGAGACGCACGTTTCTGATGTGACCTAGCTGTGCGTTCAATCTCACGATCCAAGGGAACAAGGTTAGTGCTCCCAAAGCTCCAAGTTTGCATACACAGCAACTAAGTACCTGCAAACACAAACCAAAAGAAAGCTTTGTAACGACAAATAAACTTAAAGAAAAACAAGTACGATTTACAATTATTAAGGGAAAACAATCCCCGGCGACACGGCGCCAAAATTTGATACACCTAAAATAGGTATATAAATAAATCCCTGCAATCTTAATGGTTATCGATGGTAGTATAGGAAAGAGGGTGTCTCCCGCAGAGGATTGTGGCTCAACAATTGCAAAACAGACTCGGAAAAACTTGAAACAAACACTAGACAAAGACGAAAATAAAAACTATACCTAGACTGAACCAAAAATTATAAAATTAAATACACACTAACTAGGTGTGGATGGCTCCTATAAAGATCCATTTTTTGTATCTATTTAAGATTTGAAATGTGTAATAAATTAAGAAAGTTTAAAATAAATTAGAAAATAAAATATAAAAAAAAGTCTTGTTTTGGAAATGAAAATTGAATACTACAAAGGAATTCGCAAATGACACTTATTTTGGTGGAAATTGAAGTGGGAATTTAAATAATGAATTCCTTCTTTTTCTTTCACAGAGAAATTTAAAATTTTCAATCTGATAATGCCAGAGGAAGGAGTTGGCTTTTAGAAATTATGAAATCTTCACTTTCAATTAAATTCCATCATTTTTTTCCCTCATCTATATGAAAGATAGAAATCAGCCATTCATTTCGTAACCCCATCCAAAGCAGAAGAAGTCGAAACATTCGTACGATAAGGTCAACACTACCATTTTGATAACTATGCAATTTGTAGTTGGAAAAAAATATCAATTGCAAAGCAATCATTATAATAGTTCAAAATAAATGCATTTTATTCAGGTAATGAGAAACAGAGCTGTACATTCCAACAATACAAGAATAGCTGTATCATCAATAATGCAATTTCATTACAACATTTCTTTTCAAGGGATTTTATTACTCTTGTCTACATAGCTACTAAATCATTATTTCTTGTCGTCACCGACACACCCTCATTAGCACCACCATTCACTGTCTCAATTGAATTATTATCAGCTAGCATCACCTTGACTCTCCACAGGTGCCTTGAGAGATTTAGTCCTCTCCATTTCTTCACAAGCTTTAATCCTCTTCTCGATGGCTTCCATCTCTTTTCTCACGAGGTGACGTAACTCTGCCAATTGTAGTGAACTCAAGCCATCGAAACTCTTACCATTGAGGTATTCACTCAAAACCAGCTCCTTTCCAACTTCCATCCCCATTTGATGTATTTTTTTGTTTTTGTTTTGTTCCACCTTGTTGACAATAAATATAAATAATGGATATTTATATAAGAAAGTTAGAGAAGGATACAAAAAAGAAATCAAAGGGAGCAAGAAATTGACCATAGTGCTGCCTCATAATCGCTGCATTTTCGTAGATATAATACCATAAATAACTTTTCATAGATGGTATATAATTGATACCGAATTTCCCCTGAAAAGCTGCACACGTGCTTGCCATGGGAGCATTTTTGACCGAATTTGTAACAGAATTGGCATTTTGGACCAACGGTCCATATATGTAGTTTCACAACACATCATACATACGAGGGTTTCGGGTCAGAATAATAGATGGCACGAAAAAAGACCAACTTTGGAAGTATAGAGAGCGAGCAGTTCTAGTGTAAATTTTTTGACTATGATTTTCTAAGGCATTACAATAGTTGTTTTATGTACAAGTGTTGCGTCTTATGACGCAGCTAAAAGGAAGCGCGCAATTTAACCCTGCAAAATGTAGTTGTCAGTATAGAATAAGTGGGGATCGTTCTAGCCGGGGATTGAGGGTACACCTGTAATTGCAAAAACAATTAAATAATTAATAAAAGTAAAAAGTATTATTTACAAAAATAAAACAAAGAATAGAAATATATACGAGTTAATGTAAAAAGGGGGTTTTAGGATTCTAAAATTGAAAATTAAAATAAATAAAATAAAGAAAACATAAAAACATATATACAAGGGTGGAACGCAAGGAACAAAGATCAAAACCATATCCATATGAATGAAATCCAATCACAATTCCTATAGTTGATTTTCTATGTCATTAGAAAGAAGTTGACCATGTGAAACGTTAGTAATCAAACAATTTCTCATATTTTACTTTCCTTGAATAATTAATCTAAGTGAAAGCACCTAAATTAATCCTATTGAACATGCAATCATAGTCTAGAAAGCTAGCTACTCAAGAACACATTCAATGCATGAAGAACACAGAAAGGATGTCAACCAAAGTGCACAACCTAGTTATGAATAAGTTCACCTATTTGCAATCCTCCTTAATTGATTTCGACTTTTGTCCAAAGCCTTTACTACTTATGATATAGGTTCACAAAACTATTAGGTGAATTGTTAACCTAAATCTAGCTCCAATTACATGAATATATCCTAAGCGTGCACTCAAAGAACACATACATATAAAAGTTTTCTATAAAACAAAATCAATTAAGCAATCTCACATAAGCAACATATAAATCAACATATAAAGAAATCACAACTTTATTTCAAAACATATAAACGGGCTTTAAACTTTGCCCTTAACGTCATGTTAACTAGAATTCATAACTCTATGAAATCAAACAAAGGAAAATAAAAGAAAGTATGAAATACACCGTGAAAGATGGATGACAAGCCTTGAGACGAAGAACTTGAAGATCCTTGAAAGCAAGCAATCTTCTAGGGACGACACAAGGGTGGAGGGCGGCTAGGATCTTGATGTATTGCATGACTTCTTCTCCTCCTTGCTTGAGACGCAGAGCTTCTGAAGACTAGAGAATGGAGAGAATTTTTCTGATGTTTATTTTCTGAGGGAGAGAGGTGTGTTTTTGTGTGTGTAAAACGTCTAGAGAGGAGGGTATATATAGGGGAAGGAAAGGCTTCATGAATTTAATTTCCAAGGAATTTTCTGGTTGCACCGCACAGCTCCAACCAATGAATTAATGCCGCGTCAGCTCTGCCATGTCACTCAACCAATCAGGAAGCTCCAAAATAAGTCCATAATCTTTTAAAATATATTATTGCTGATTTTCCCAAGATTTTATCTGATTTTTCTCTTAATTTTCGGCCAAAATATTCTTGAGTGAAAATAGGAATGAATCTGGATTTGTTTTGGACCTTTTCTCCCTTAAATCTCTCCATGGCTTTATTATCCTTGATCCTCTCTTGATATTTGACATTAACTCCATGATTTCCATCCATTTTTCATGGAAAAATCAAGATTTAATCCCCCAAAATATCTCCAACGTCATCTTCTATGATCCTCTCTTGATTTTTACGGCAATAAGGGATTTTATTTTCCAAAAATCCCTCTTTTTACGTCCAACAACCCAAATTGATTGGGCTTTCACCATTTTGCTGAAATCCACATTAATCTAGAAGATTCTTGGGCCTCCATGTGTCATCTTCAAGCCATAAGGTCTCCTAGTGCCATCAGGACTCATCTCTTTTCGCCATGTGTCTTCATTTCAGCTCATTTCTTCTCCATTTTCTCCAGTGCACCTAAAAATAGAAACTACATTAAAACTAATTTATTTAAGGAAATAACTAAGTAAAATATGAGGAAATAACTATTAAAACATCGCATTAAAATGCCCTTATCATCTTAAAAAATAAACCCTTGTAACCCAAAGAGAAGCGATCAAATAGAGTGACGAGCAGACAATATCTAGATAAAGAAACCAGCTCTACAAAGTTTCCACACTCTACAAATTGCTAAACTAGGAGAAGTATATATCATTACTTCTACTAGGATATGAGTTTCGCTTTTGTTCGGGAAATTAGTTAAACACATCACAAACAGATTTCTTCTTTGACATTGTTGAACTAGAAAAGGAAAAAGCTTCCTCACAACTCCAAATTCATTGATGTATGAGATGCCAAGAGCGAAATTTGAAATTATTTCCACACTCTCACAATATGGTGCACAATCAGTTCCATGCTAGATCCCAATATTAAGAAGTGATGATAGAAAAGAGTACTTCATGGAGAGTTCTACTTTCAGACCAAAAACAATAAAGGAGAGTTTTACTTGGGCTAAATCTTGTTATAGTAATTATGTTTACTGGCTCACTTCTAGGTCTTTTTGGGAGTGTACTGTTTGGATGTGTTTCTTTGGTAGTACCTATCCTTATGTGTTAGTAGGCCACTAAAGTCCTCTAGTCTAAATATGGTATTGAGTTAACATCTCGAACTCTAAATTTTGATCTTAAGGCATCATATTGTATCCTTATTTGCCTACCAGACAACTTAGAGAATAGAGAGGATACACTTGCTACCAACCCCACTGGCCTCCGAGTCAATCAAGGTGTTAGGCCAAGCAATTCGGCTACCAGACCCTGTCAGTCATAATCTCCAACATTCTTCATTATGTCACGAGTCTTATTTTCCCTAGCTAGTAGTATTCATACTCCTACAGTTCACAATACTAGCAATCTAACTTGTATTCAAAAGGAGTTCAGGCCTGTGCTCATTCTATATCTACAGTTTCTGTATATGACTTGTTAGGGAAATTAATCCCCCGTTGTTGGGAAATTAATCCCCTAACAAGTGGTATCAGAGCCGATGGTTCGGCTGGGACTTATCATCCGAGGTGGAGTCAGGTGAATGGTCAAGGTGGCAGCCCGAAGGTGCAATAGGTGGAGTCAGCTCAGGAAAATTCCTAGCAGGTAGAGCGGGTCGAAGACTCAAGGAAATCCTCATCGATGGTGTACTCGATAGGTGGAGTGATTCGCGTGCTAGGGGGAGCAAGGTGGACTCGGGAAAAATCCTATTCAAAAGTGGAGCTGCAAGGGACCATGATATGACTCAAGGGGATGATGGCTGGTGAGGTTGTATGCCATGGCAAGTTCTAGTGCTTCACAATTCAAGGTGGTGTAGATTGATGGAAGAGAAATTGCACTCTTGGGTAAGAAGAGTGGACGACATCCTATTCAACAAGGCCTTACTAAATCGTTGATGGGAAAGGATGTAAAGCAAAGGAAGATTTAAACTGCCAGAGGATTTTATTAGACGCAGCAGGTCTAAATCCCGGGGCAGAGGAATGGGCAAGTAGTGCTGCAATTTCAAGGAGCAAGGACACATAAAGCCGGATTGTCTGAGGTCAAAACAGAAGGATGATAAGGGCTCATGTTGCTCCAAGGCTGGTGCAGCAAAATGTCTTAGTAATCTTGGAGAATTTCTCACACCCCAAAGGTTATGACACTTTTTCTCAAAGTTGAGCCAGTTACACTCCAAGGGCTGTAGGTGTCAACAGCAGGGGGAGTTGTGTTTACGTGGCTGAATGGTTCTGATGTAGGGAGAAAAGTGTGGAAGTATGTTCCGTCTGATAGGAAAAACTCAGACCTCGAAGGTTGAAGGGAAACGGTGTGCACAAGGATGCAGGTACCTGAAACGGGTCTCGTTTGTGAGTATAGCAGAGACTCCAGTTACAAGTTTCCAGGTTTCAGACGATGGTGAGAAGGTAAATCCTACTGGGGAAGGGGTGAAGTCGAGGTCCCTCTTCGGAGCCAACTAGTGATTGTTGTCTCGGTGCAATTACACATGATATTGGTCGATTGAATCAGGGGGAGTTAGAACCACGTGCAACTGATCCGGGTGATGTGTAATTAGTGGAAGAATAAGGCCAATGGATTGCTTGTGGGTATAACAAGCAGTGTCTCGGATTGAGATGGGCTTCAGAGGGTTGAAGTGATAGTGTGCTTGTAGGTATAACAAGTTGTGTCTCGGATCGAGATGACTTCAGGGATTGAAGTAGTGGTGCGGAGCTCTCCACCAAAGTCGGGAGGGGGAGATTGTTGGGTTTGGTGCCTATCCCTCCTTGGTGGAGATATTTTGCATGGCATGAATGCATGGTATTAATTGTTTGTGCATTCAAGGTGACAACTTATGCATGGAAAATTGGTGCATGGCCAAGTGCATGCATTGGGTATAAATGCATGGTCAAGTTGATGCATTGGGAATAAATGCATGGTTAAATTCATGTATTGACCTTTTAGTCTTCCTAGGGAGTTAATGTGGGAGATGAGTGGTTGATTCATGAATGAGCATTGATGAAGTGAGTCTAGAGACTTCTATCAATGGTATAAATAGATGAAGCTTGTGTGGAGGCAAGTAGGGAGAGGTTAAGGAGCAACTCCAAGGGTCTTCAAGATGTAGAAGATAGGGGGAGTTGTGTTCAAGGGCGTGTATAGTTCTTGGGGTAGAGTGATCTTCTAGGTTGAGAGAGGGTGTACAAGGGGTATCCTTTTGGATACAAGGGCTCGGGTTGGATATAAACTTGAGTGCTCGAGTTGTGCATAAACTTGAGTGGTGTATCTTGTACTTGTGTAATTCTCTCATAGTGAAGATGAAAACTCTCCGAGGATGTAGGCATGGATTTTGGCCGAACCTCGTTAAAACTTGTTGTCTTCTTTGCTTGGTTGTTTCTTCTTTCCATCTCTACTACTAGTACTTGCATGGCGGGGGATTAATTTCCCAACAACGGGGGATTAATTTCCCTAACATGACTAACCAACCTTCTTCTATCCTGCAATTTGAAATCTCTTGGGATTCCAGTAACCACATCCGCAAAAGAATTTTTCATCTCTTAGAATTAATCACGATATCTATAGAAAAGTTCCTCTTGTTCAGGCCAAATTGTCTATTTGAAATTATGAATTGCATAAGAAGAGACAGAAAAGACTTGTTGGGATATGATATACCTCACACATATAACCAAAGTTTATGTGGTGGTAATTGTTATTCAATTCATGCATAAGCCATGTGACCTACACCTAGAGGTTGCTTTATGTTATCATATCAGAGTAACTTGCGTATTTTTCTCAGGCACAGCAATACTAATTTTTTCTAGCCGTACTCACTTAGAGTTGGAAGACTTCTCAGATGGTCTACCTCAAGATACCGGATATATTCAAAGGGGAAATTTGGCATCTTCTAGAAGCTAAAACAACCGGAGTTTCTGGATCCAATACAGAAGTTGAATGGAGAGCTACTGGCCTAGACATGGAATTCATAAGCTTTTTGCTCAAGTCTTCAACTGTTAATGAAATGATCGACTTGGTAATTGTTAGAGAAAAACAAATGATCCAATCCAATAATAACATGGTTGCTATCAATATTGCCCATAATCTAGAACATGTTAGCGTGAGTCATGGGATTGGTATCCCATTTATCGTGGTAACTGTGGATTGATTAAGATTGTGTAATCAAGGAGAGAATATTTATGTAATTAAGGAGAAAATATCACGTTGTAATTATTGTAATTAGTTTCCTAGTAGAACTCTGTAACTTCTGTATATATACTCCAATTCGGGAGATGAGAAATATATGAGTATCAGAAAATTCCCAATCTCTTTGTTCTGTTTGACTTGGTATCAGAGCAGAGATCCGACTGGACTTTGTTCGTTTGTTTCCGCTGCAAATTTGTCTTTGTATACTCTTTAAGAGTTTGTCCTTTGTCTTCGTCCTCTGTTCCTTCTGCCCTAAAAACCCTAAAAGTTTGCAACACCTTGCCGTCAAGTTTGTACTCTTTGAAAAAGTTTGTCTTTGTCATCTGTAGCAGCTCTGCCGTCCTATTTTGATCCATCAAAATCTGTTTGTTCTTGAAGCTTTGGTTGCTGTTTGAAGAAGAAGACTGGGAGATTTGACCAACAAGGCAGCCATGAAGAACCTTCACACCGAAATCTCTAGTTTGACAGTTCAGGCCAAGTCTGGTGGATCGAGTCAATGCCCCAAATTGCTGAGAATCAACTCCAACAACTCTGGGTCGAAAGGTGGCAACAATAATCAAAGAAGCAAGGCGGAAATTTAGTTGGTGCAAGAACCTGATTTCTATGGTGTGGATGGTTAGGACCATACTAAGGGTAATGTTCCTCTAATTGAGGAATATCGAGGTAAAATTGGTATTTCTTTGAATATTTCTGACTTTACTGGTAGTGATACATGGATAATTGATTCTGGTGCGTCTGACCATATGACCTATGATAAGTCTTTGTTTACCGCTTTGTCTTCCCCATCTATAACACATGTCTCAAATACAAATGGTAAGTCCTTTCCAGTTTTAGGTGTTGGGTCAGTCCAAGTTACGCTTCTATTATTCTCTATAATGTCCTCTATTTACCCTCTCTATCTCATCACCTCTTATCTGTGTCTGAGTTAAACTCACAAAACAAGTGTTCTGTAACCTTCTATCCAATGTATGTTGTCTTTCAGGATCTGTGCACTCGGGCGACAATTGGCAAGGGAGACCTGAGGGGGAGACTGTTTCACTTGGATTGCATGTACGCAGGACAGACACAAGCACTGCAAGGTCCAGTTGCCTTGACATTGAGTTCTGATCGGTTTGATGAGTTATGGTTGTGGCATCGGCGTTTGGGTCATCCGTCTTTTGGTGTCATGAAGAAGTTCATGCCCTCTTTGTTTTTGGGAGTAAGTAATTGTAGCTTACATTGTGAGACTTGTACCTTAGCTAAGAGTCATCGGTCTAGTTATTCTCCGAGTTTTCATTCTAGTACTATGCCTTTTGAGTTAATTCATTCAGACTTGTGGGGACCTTCCAAACATCCAACCCTTTCAGGAATGCATTACTTTGTTTTGTTTATTGATGATTTTACGAGATTAACTTGGGTTGTTCTGCTTAAGTCAAAAGATGCGGTTTTCTTCGCCTTCACAGCATTCCATAATCTTGTTCGTACCCAATATGATGCTAACATTAAAATTTTCCGATCTGATAATGGGGGGGAATTTGTTAACCATTCGTTTCATGATTATTTCCAATCTCATGGGATCGTTCACCAAACCACTTGTCCTCAAACACTAGAACAAAATGGGGTTTCTGAGCGGAAAAATCGTCATATTTTGGATATGGGTCGTGCCCTTCTTCTTAGTGCCAATATGCCTAAATATCTCTGGGGGGAGGCGGTGCTATGTGCTTCCCATCTTATTAACCGTCTCCCATCTTCTTCTCTTCAAGGTCGTATTCCATTTGAGGTTTTGTCTAGTCATGTCTCCATTCCATCTCTCAATACCCTTCATGCCCGTGTCTTTGGTTGTGTAGCTTATGTCCATCATTATAAGAACCAATGTTCCAAGTTAGATGCTCGGGCCCTTAAGAGTGTCTTTGTCAGGTATGGGTCTCATCAGAAAGGGTACAAGTGTTATCATCCTCCTTCCCAACGGTTTTATGTCACCATGGATGTTACTTTCAGTGAGGACACATGTTATTTCTCGCCTACTGCGGCTCCTAGTCAGGGGGAGAAAAGTGTTTTCTTCGAAGAGCAGTACAAGGAAGTGACCGACACAAGCCTTGAAATCACAAATTTGTCTGAGGGCCATTCCGTTGAACCACTGCAGCAGCCAAGTCCAGAAGCTCTTGATGCAGCTCTCGACCCTTCGTGTCCGACACCTCCAGTTCCTTCAGAAGCTTTGTTTGATCCGTCGACTGGGTCTGTTCGACAGGTAGAAAAAGACTTCGATCCGTCGAAGGGGGAGCATCAACCCGTCAACAATACATTGCCTGAAGTGACTGAAGACATTAGTTTGAAGAATGTGCATGCTACTTCAGCTACTCCAGTCTCTCCCTCTCCATCATTGGTCTCTCCTGTTCAGTCTTCGCCTGAGGTATGTAGTGGTTCCCTTTTGTCCAATAATCCTCCTTTGTCTAGCAGTTTGTCTAATAATCTTCCTTTGTCTAGTAATTTGTCTAATAATCCTCCTTTGTCTAGTAGTGTTGTTCCTTTAGATGGAACTACACAGGTTCAAATTAAAGTCTTGCCAGATCGATCAGCCCGTGGTTAGCCCCCAAAGAAGTATGAACCGATTTTGAGTGCTAAGGTTAAGTATCTTGTAGCCAATTATGTGTCGACCCATAGGTTGTCTAAACCATATGTAGCCTTTGTGAAGCAATTATCTTCTGTGTCTCTTCCTAGTAAAGTGCAGGATGCAATGAAGGATGAGAAGTGGGTAAAGGCGATGGTCGTGGAGATGGATGCACTTGAGAAGAACTGTACATGGGAGTTGGTACCATTGCCTCCAGGAAAATAGACTGTTGGGTGCAGATGGGTGTATACTGTGAAGCACAATTCAGATGGGTCGGTGGATAGATATAAGGCAAGGTTAGTGGCAAAGGGTTATACTCAAAAGTATGGAGTGGACTATGATGAGACTTTCGCGCCAGTGGCAAAGATCAATACAATCCAGGTACTTCTGTCTCTAGCAGCTAATCTTGATTGGCCTCTACAACAGTTTGATGTGAAGAATGCTTTCTTACATGGAGATTTGAATGAAGAAGTATACATGGACTTGCCTCCGGGATATGGTACTTCCACAGGAGATAAGGTGGTGTGTAGACTAAGGAAGTCGCTATATGGTTTGAAGCAGTCTCCAAGAGCTTGGTTTGGTCGGTTCACAACATTTATGAGGAGAATTGGATATAGGCAGAGTAACTCAGATCACACCTTATTCCTTAAGCATCAGAAGGGTAAGGTTACAGCCTTGATTATTTATGTTGATGACATGATGGTGACAGGTAATAATTCAGAGGAGATTAAGAAGTTGCAGAGTCAGTTGTCCACAGAATTTGAGATGAAAGACTTGGGAAATTTGAAGTATTTCTTAGGGATTGAAGTTGCTCGAGGGAAGGATTGTATTATGTTGAGTCAGAGAAAGTATGTCCTCGATTTGTTAGCAGAGACTGGCATGCTTGATTGTAAGCCAGCTGATACTCTTATTGAGCAGAATCATTGGTTAGCAGAATATCCGGATCAGGTACCCACAAATAAGGCAAGGTATCAAAGGTTAGTTGGGAGATTGATTTATTTGTCACGCACTAAACCAGATTTGGCTTATGCAGTTAGTGTTGTGAGTCAATTTATGCATAATCCTAGTGAAGCTCATATGAATGCTGTAATTCGAATCTTGAGCTACTTAAAGTCTGCTCCAGGTAGAGGGTTGGTGTTCTCCAAGCATAGACACTTGGATGTTTGTGGGTATACAGATGCAGACTGAGCAGGTTGTATTACTGATCGAAGGTCTACTTCAGGCTACTTTACGTTTGTGGGTGGTAATTTGGTTACTTAGAAAAGCAAGAAGCAAAAGGTGGTAGCCTGTTCCAGTGCTGAAGCTGAGTATAGAGGAATGGCTCGTGGAGTTTGTGAGATGTTGTGGTTGAGGAACTTGATGAGAGATTTGGGGTTCAAACAGAAGAAGGCGATGCCTCTATATTGTGATAATAAAGCTGCTGTTGAAATTGCTCATAATCCGATTCAGCATGACAGAACGAAGCATGTGGAGGTTGATAGACATTTCATTAAGGAAAAGTTGGATGGTCAAATTATTTCATTTCCTTTTGTACCTACTGAAGAGCAGTTGGCAGACATTCTTACAAAGGCAATATCTAGCAAGACATTTTATGACTCACTTGACAAGTTGGGCATCCGTGATCTGTATGCTCCAACTTGAGGGGGAGTGTTAGCGTGAGTCATGGGATTGCTATCCCATTTATCGTGGTAACTGTGGATTGATTAAGATTGTGTAATCAAGGAGAGAATATTTATGTAATTAAGGAGAAAATATCACGTTGTAATTATTGTAATTAGTTTCCTAGTAGAACTCTGTAACTTCTGTATATATACTCCAATTTGGGAGATGAGAAATATATGAGTATCAGAAAATTCCCAATCTCTTTGTTCTGTTTCACTGATCAAACACAATATTATTGATACTGACAAATATTTCATCAAGGGAGAAGTTCAATGAAAGGATTGAACTTATCCATGGAATAGTTGACAGATGGATGCATTTATCAAGGGTCTGTGTAGTTGGTGTTTTCCTTCTAATATAAATATAAATATAAATCAAGTTGGAACCAACTTAGGAGGTGGAACTAGAATTTGATATTGGTGTGCCTAACTATACTTGGGGCATTTTTATCATCTCCAAATACTCGAAAATTTAAATATGTGAGGTGGAGTGGAAGACAATCTTCCTTCTGTATTCGTCATTAAATTATGTGCTTAAATGCCTGAATAGAATTGCAGATGTGGTTTCCTAAGAATGAGATCAAGAAGGCCCTTTATTTGGTAAATGTAAAGACACTGAAAGTAGAGTGTAGCATATTTGGACTTAAACAACCTGAATATCAAACCAATAATATGACTTAATTGAGAGGGCGTTAGTTCCTGATGGTTTGGGTTCATGATCATGGTATCTCCAGGGCTTGAATTCTCGTGAAAGCTGAAAAATACAGTACAATAGTTATAAGGAAGACCAGCCATTCTTACTTATCAAACACATATAGCCTTATTAATCAAATCAACCTCTATATATCCAGAAATCAAGGACTCACACTTCACTTTGGCATTTCGATAAAACAACTTGCGTGCACTTTAGGATTCGCCATACTTTACGATAAAATTTAGAAGATTCATCAGCAAAAGCAGATAGGGCTTAAAAGAGAAGGATTTCCATGGATTTAAGACCAAGTTTCCAATAGGAGTACGTACTGGACCCGAAGAGGGGGCTCTATTTCTAGGGCAACATGTTTCTTCATCATTGCAGTTATGAAATTTTTTCCCTGTAATTTGTAGAAAACATTAAATCGAGTACGTAGACACGTAGAATGCTTAAATCGGAGTTCATATGAGCAGGTTATGGTCTAAAAATGACTGGTTACTGTTTAGGGAAAGCGACTAGTAAATAGGTGGATTAGTTGGTAAATGCTAGAAAAGAAAGAAAAATTACTGGGGAAATTCAGAAATTCTCCCAACAACTGACATGTTTTCCCTTCGACCCGACCCTGTGACCCAACGGGTTATCCGCCGTTCGGCCACTAATCACCACACCGTTGGTGCCATTTAAACCGCCTCTATTTCCTCTTGAGATCCTTGGTGGTGGTTTTGGTCGATTTTGTGTTCGTGGTGCCGTATGGATTTTGACCATTTTGACTGCGCCACCACTTGGGTTTAGAAGCCCTCCACTTCGCGGTCTCAATGCCATCAGTTTTGCTCTCCAATTCAGACGAACACCGTCAGAATCAAGCTTGGAATCTTCGGACTGCCGAGACTATGGAGGTAATTTCCGGCTCTCTCACTTACAATTGGGCTTTAGTGTAGTTAGCAATGTTGATGTGCTTGTTGTTTTGAATGTTTTGGCATAGGTCTCGACCTTGATTTGGGGTTGAGAGAGTAGCGAGTAGCCGAGTAGGGTCGCGTTCCGCCTTATCTCGTTGTGATTTTTGACTCGTTCAACAAAGCTCAGTGATATATGACTCGTTCAACAAAGCTCAGTGATTTGAATATGTTAGTGTAAATTGTTCGTCAAAATCCGATCGTTTGGGGATCAAATGAAATTCTGTAGTTTCGAGTTTTCAGGTTTATTTCATTATTCAAATTTGATTTTTGGTCCTTTTGTAAATGGTTACGAATTGTCATTTTGGTCGAGGATGACGAGTAGAGCCCTCGCTCAAGGAGGTTTTTGACAAACGGTGCCTAGCCGTTTCACAGTGAGTGGAATTTTGTTTTTAGATTTGTTATGCATGCAAATTCTATTTTTCGAACATAATTATAGTTCTCATACTTTAAATATGAGTTTCGTTTTCGATGAGCATGATTTAAAATCCTCTCTTTTAATGTCAGAATATCTTTTAATTTTGATGTTGTGAGAATTATGGTTTTTGATTTATTGTTGGGATTTTTGTTCTTGCTATATTTTTAGTTGAAGTTGAGCGTTTCAAGAATTTGATCATTGTTGAGATTTACTAAGAAAATTCAGAGTTATGGATATTTTATTTGGAGGTTATGATGTTTAGAGCATGGATATGTCACTTGGTCGGCAATACCCTTCGAGTAACATTTTCAATCAGCAGTACCCTATAGAAGTCCATATGACATAAGATGACTGGTTGGTAGTACCTACCAAAATATATTTCTACATGGAGTGTCGGTCCCAGCCTCCGATACAGTTACCATGCTTACAAGCTCTTACCATCAACAATACCCTCCGATGCATCATCTAGTCGACAGTACTCTTCAGATGTCATGAGGTGACTAGTCTTGGTGTGATTTATTGTAACGCCCCAAACTGCAACTCATCAATTTGAGCAGGTCACAGTGCCGTGTGTCTCTTAGACATAAACCGAATGTTCAATTTACATCCCAAAAACCCGCAAGGCATTTTTATTAAATAACAATCCGTAAAATGCGTAGCGGAAATGTCGAAATACTTTTGAGGTGAAAACTCTTTAAATCATTCACTTCAAATTTTTGTTCGTGTAAAACTCGAGTCCAAAATAAGTCGAGAAATAATCGACTTAATCCAACTATCAAATTAGAAAGAATGACTGACCAACAAGTTTCGAGATATCATTCAATAATTGAGAGATTGAATTGACCTTTAGAACTTTCTTCTGCAGAGACCATTTACCAAAGCTATTTCCGCACACCCTGCTCCATCTGTCAATCCCGTCACTAGTGCACAATACCTGCATCCACACTGCTGTAGGGGTGAGCTTTTTTCCTCGTTGCTCATTGGGATATCATCTCGACTAGGTTTGAAAACAATAGAGTATTGCTTTATGGCCACAGTATAAAAACACACTTAAACTATATATTTCATTTAAAGAATGACAAACTTTCTAATACTTTTTAACTTGAAAACTGATGCATGATGCTTAAATAAATACAGCGCCAAATCTAAGTATTACCTGATGGTCGGTCCCATAGACCCACTACACGACCTTATCTCAAATTAATTTATAACCAAGTAAGCGTAGCGAGAACGTCCACTACCTAGCTACACATATGGAATCGGGTCGTCAATGCGATTGCGCACCGTCCGACTAGTGCAGCTAACCCTCCGGAGGTTAAGGGGATCGAACCCAAGGAAGTCTGTGCCACCTTTCGCTCTCAAGCCATCACATCTCCACGGTTTGGTTAGTACACATTGCATTTTAACATAACCAAACCACATAAACTTAACATGCATCATTTTATAAAAAGCATAGTATAATAAAACCTTAAATCGAGGAGAGTCTCGAATCCCCTGAATTCCGATGTTCTTCTTCACGTACTTCAAGAGTCACGAACTTTCCGTTCCTCAGGTATCTGGAGTCCTAATTTCCAACATAAGTAATATTAATAACTTTCCTTAAGAAATAAAGACTCAATTTCGTCGATATACTGTCCAACCAGTTTTCCTAGTTTGACCAGGATTTGACCAACTTTGACCAACATTTGACCAATCACAACTAGTTCAATAATTGTTCCAAATCACCGAATATTCACTTGCAATTTGAATATCATGCAATATTTATGACTTTTCTTTCACCTCCCAATTTCGTTAATGTATAACTTCCAATTTACTTAATAATCGCATCGCATAGTAATTCCGTCAAATTACTATGGACACCCATATTACAACTTAAATCATTTCTTAGCATCCCTACGATTCACACTTTGAATATTGACAACAGATTCACCAACTGATCCACAATTTCTTCCTTTTTCAATACAAAGACAATTTGATAAAATCAAACACATAACCAGGAGATCAAATCCCTGCAACTATATAACCAGTTCTAATTTCAACAACCTTCCACAACAAGAATCAAATTCTAATCGAAATCCAACCTTAACAAGTCCAATCACCCTTTCAAAGCCAAACTTAATTCTTGCTTTACTGCCAAAAATAACATCCCACATTGATTGAGTTTCAAGTTTAGTTCCACAATTACCTCAGCCGAGTAATGACAGCGTGCCTAAAACCCACACAGTAATAGAGCTCCGGAGTCTGCACGAGTCACAGAGCAATTCTGACAACATAAAGCCCAAGGTTGACCAGCAGGGCGGATTAAGCTCAACCAGGAACCAATTCACGCTCTAGGATATACCTGGCATTTAAACTCGTAACCCGTAAACCCGCACGCAAAAAGCCCGCATGAACCCGCCTGTTTATTAATCCGTGCTGAGAAAAGCCCGCACTCCAAAAATCCGCAAATTAATGGGCCGTGCATGCTAAACCCGTTAACTCCAAAAAAAAAAAAAAAACAAAACCTACAGCAGCCTCCGCCCTTTTCTTTTCCCTCACCCAAAACCCAATTCTCTCTCTCTCTCTCACAGAGAGGTTTTGCTTCCTCTCTCCAAAGGTCTTCGCTTTCTCCCTCCATTTTTTTCCTTCTGGGTCTTAATCTCACAAATTCTCATGCTTTCTATTAATCTCAATGTGGATGTTCATCACAGTTTGATGTTTCCATGTTTACGTTGTCTTTTTGGGTGTAGTGGAGTAAAGGCTGACACTTTAATGTGAACGAAAAGAAATCTGCTTACGGGTCTGCGGGTTCCAATGGGTTTGAAAAGAAAAAAAATTCTATTCACGGGTCATAATGGGTTCCAACGGGTAATCCGCAAACCCACCGGGTTTAGACCGTGAAACCCGTTAAGCTAACGGGTTCTTACCGTGTCGGCCCGTTAAGAACCCGACTCGTTAAAAACTAACACGGTACCCGCACTATACCCGCACGTTGCCAGGCCTACTCTAGGATGAGAACCACCGTCGAAATTGAACGAGGAAGCCCAATAATGTCGCCGTGAACAGTAACCTCGGTGAAGGCCGATAACACCCAAATGAGCAACTCAATCAAAACTCAATCGAGTCCAAAAACAAGTTATACCAGTGTGTAGAGAATGAATAGGAGAAGGATTTCCTCACCTCAAATGTTGCCAGTAATAGCCGGAGTCGCCGGAAAAAGTCGGAATCCGTCAAAGACCCAAATTTTTCGAGCTTCCATTCTCTCTCCCCGATCCATGCATGGACAATCCGGGATCAGAGGCGCAACCACGACGAGGAGAAGCGTCGAACGTGACCGGTGCGCCGCCGTGCCTTCGCCGGAAAGAGGAGAAACAACAGGGTCGTCGTCGCGGGTAGTCGGGTCGTCAAAGAGGATCGTGCGTTCTGAAACCTTCTCGAGAATTCTAGGTCGTCGGATACGATATGCCTCTATTTATAACCCAATTTGATTTTAATCCAACGGCCCAGATCAAGCGGTGGTTAATCCAATGGCCTAGATCTCATTAGGACAATTTCATTTTATTTAAATGAATTTCCATATTTCCCAAACTTCGGAAGTTCATAATATAGAGTTCAGGTGTCCGAAATTTCCCCGAAAATTACAACGAACTCGTCGTGTCTTGTACTTTTATCACACTCTTAAATCAAGGATTTCGCCTTATGAAAAAAAAATTCTGAAAAATAATCTCGAGCACCTTTATTTATTACCGAGATCGTAAAAGTTATTCCGAACGATCTCACCTAAGCTCGATAAATTTTTCCAGGGCTCACATTTATTCTCTAGTTTATATGTTTTGGTATCAACTCGTTTATTTCATTTCAATGCCATCTTTGGTTTGATTCATGTTTTTAGAAATAGAGAAATTTTGGAAATCATTAAATTATTTTATTTTGTCCACTCATGCTAAATTTTACAAATATTCTTTCTTGGGTCTTTTTGTTTTACTTTCCCCAGTCTGCAGATTAGTTGAGGTCAGATGTACCAAAAGTTCGAGGCATAGTGTTCACTACTCCAAAGTTTGTCAGTAGGTTACTTGTTATTCCAGCTTGTCTATTTCAGTTACTTGTCTAGAATGCTTTGATTACCATTTGGTCATTTCTGCAGGATATTTGTTACCTCTTAATTTTGGGAGACTGAGATTCTATTGTACTATTTGATGTGGGAATTGTTATTTTGTGAAAACTCTTGATGTTGCATTTCAGTATTTTGGAAATGTTGGTACTTTTTACTTTTACAGGTTTTGTGTAGTCTGCCTTATTTTGTTAAATTTTTGGTAGCATTTCTCCTAAAGGTGAGCGGCCCATAAGATCACCTCCGATTTCTAGGTGAATATCGGGATGGGTCCTTTCAATTACCTAGAAAAGAAAGGGCAAAAAAATAACCTATTCAGACCACCCCAAATTTTGTTTTCATGATTTTCCCTAAAAATTAATAATAATAAAAATTGTAAGGAAAAAAAAACACAAAAGATATATAAACTACACATAGATCCATCAAATTACTCCGAATAAATAATTACAAGGTTTTTGTGGAGAGAAATTTTATTCACACATACCAAATTACTTTATGCACACCCCCATTTTAAAAAAAAAAATTTAATACATTTTTACCCCTTTTGATAAAGATGAACAAAACGAAAACTATAAAAAACCAAAAACAAAATGAAGAAAAATGAAAACTTTGACTTAGAACTGGAGATGATTAGGACAACCAAGATCCTACATTCAATAAGAAGACAACTAATGAACTGGAGATGATTAGGACAACCAAGATCCTACATTCAATAAGAAGACAACTAATAATTTATCCATGCACTCAACAAACTTCTCATACTCTATTCAAGTTTTTTTCATGGATTTGATTGGTTGAAGTAACAAATTCAAATATGAATATTAAGCTTTTGATTTTCTCTAAATATTTAGAACTCCAAGTGGTCTACGGTCTGCAAACTTTCGGGTGATTTCAACTTTCTATGGTACAATTGAAAATCTTGGAGGTTAATTGAATGCGAAATTAATATAAAAAAATAATAATAATAATAAAATCTTCTCTCACTTTGTCTCCATTGATTGTTTGCTAAGTTTCATTTGCTTGCCAATTTCATTCGATTTGATTTCACTTGGAGGATGATGTATGGGTCATAGAGGTGAGACCGTGAGAAATAGGGTGCAAGATTGAGGAGCAGCTTGCTTGGGTTCGATTTGGTAGAAGGAAGAAGATGATGGATTTAAGGAGTGTGTATTAAGTAAAATAAAGATGGCATAAGAGGAAGTTTGAGGAAAAAATTTGGACAAAAAAATTTAAGAGGTGTGTATTAAGTATATAGGGGTGGTGTGTATATAATTTCTCTTTTGTGAACTCTTGGCACATGCTCCAATAATAATGTTGCAATACAATCGGATGGAAGAAAAAATGCATCATCGCTCGATGATAGAATGATTAATTTTAATAAAACAAGAAACATAAATAATCGATCGATACCGAATAGATAGATGTTGGTTTTTTTTTTTTTTTGTATTAGTATACCAAAGTGAGTAAGTGGAAGTACAAACCGCTAATTTTTATGGGCCAATATTCCCACTAGAAACAAAGGGTATTAAACGTTGAAAGTAGTTTTTGCATCAATGTACCTTTGTATCAAACTAGTATATCTCTATTTGGATTTGTCCACGGTACATTACTGTATCGATACATCAAGTATAATTATTTGATTCACAGGTAGACATGTTCCATGCATTCGTAGGGTTATTTGAGATTGTACTTTACCTCTGTAACGAATTAGTCTACCTCTGTATCGAAGTAAGTTTACTTGATCTATTGATACTCTAATCCACTATTTTTTTGTTTGCATGTTATATCAAGCGTTCTATTAGTTGGTAAACCCCTTTTTTTTTTCTTTTTCTTTTTTTTAACAAAAGATGGTCAATGGCCCAAGGCTTTCAAATCCTCTGTCCTCAATATCTTATCTCCTTCCCTATCCCTCCATTACTATGCTTACATCTGTCATTCTGCTCCAACTAAGCTAACAACCCTTTAACTTTGTTAATTCTACATAAATCTATAATTTCTAAAAATAGGCTCAATGACCTAAGGCTTTCAAATCCTCTGTCCTCAATATCCTATCTTCTTCCCTATCACTCCATTAATATGCTGACATCTGTCATTCTGTTCCAACTAAGCTGACAACCCTCTAACTTTGTTAACTCTACATAAATCTATAATTTCAACAATAAAAATCTAATAAAAAAATAAAAAGAAGAAGAAGCATGATGAAAGACTTCTTCCCAGCTCAAAAACACAGAGCCATACTCGTTGAGAAAACAAAATTAGGACGATTATGGCTTTGGATTCGATTCAATCTGCTCATTGTTATAGTTTTGACCTTCTTTTGGATTCAACTATTTATGAGGTGAGTCGATTTTCTATTTTGTTCTATATTGGTGATTTTGGTTGTGTTTGGATTCAGTTATATGAGAGACATCAAAGAAGATAGAAAATCGGAGACAGAAGATTTCCTCCCATGACCCAAAAATGTTAGAAAGGAAAGATCCCACATTAAAAAAGTGACAAAAAATAATATAATTTATAAGTGGGTGACTCACACCAAGTTGTACAAAGGCCTTTTGTGTTAAAACCAAACATCTATTGGGTGGTTAAATTGGGTTGGTATCAGTACAATGGTGAGTCACGGGCCACGCTTGTCACAGTTTAACATGGTATAAGAGCGGGTCCCTCTTCAATCACGTCTCCAATTGTCATGGGCCCAATTTGCGTTTCTTAAATTGATCATCGGAAAGATTCTGATTGGATTCTATGTGGGTCTTGGATTGTTACGCGATTGACCAAGTCTCCAAGGGTTTAGGTGTGGTGTGGAGGTTTCTTTCCCCATTTATTCTTCCATCTGGCTGCACCAGGGTATGATCTGTCGTTGGGGATGGGATCGACGTTGGGTGGATCCACGATGCGGCGATGGGACAGGCGGCGGTGCTACCACAAGTAGGTGGAGGGATGGAGAGGGGCGGTGTTTGGGCAGGTTTCCTCTCGGGTATGGATCCCCGATCTGGATTATGGTTGCGTGGGGATGGGATCGTGGAGTTGGATGGTATCTTCCTGTGGTGGTCCGACGGCGGTGACAGAGCGGCGGTGGTGGAGACCCGACGTCGATGGCATAGTGGTGGGCGTGGTGGTGCAGGCGAGATCTTGGGCTGGGCGTGAAAAATGGAGGCCAACTGCATTTGTTCTCTGGCCTCGGGCTTTGTTGCTTGGGCTAGATGGAGTTTGGGTCTGGGCCTGTGTTTGGGCTCAAGTCCCAAAATGTTTTAATTTTATGTTTTATTGTGATAGGAGCATAATTATGCGATATTAATAGCGTTAATCTCTATACTTTCTTTGTTAGTTTAGTGTATTTTCTCGTTATTTACGTTGTTTATTTGTTTTATAGGTATTTGGGAGCAAAGAAGGAGAAAAGAAGTAAAAGAGGGATTGAAAAGCAAAATCAGGAAATCTTCCTGTGCAGATCAGTTAACTTCGACAGAGCACTGAGACCATCTCAGAACGATCCAGAGGATGATCTTTATATTCATGGATAGCCTCGGATGTCTAGTTTCCGAATCTTTTTACGGCTCATCAATATCATTTTTCTAGAAGAAGTTATGGTCGATTTAGTATAAGAAGGTCAGGCTGCGCGTGAATCTGAGGTTGGACGAGAATTTATGTTTCGAGGCCCAAATCACACCGAGAAGCCCGAGGACGAGTTTGTGCTTCATATTTCAGCTTAATATAGACAAATGGCATGACGTGAATGGTTGGAATGAGTCATCAAGTTCAAGAGCCAATAGGAAAACTCCACCGAAGCACGTGAACCCTAATTCTTTTAGGTTTTGGATTTCCTAATAACCTCTAAGCATATAAAAGGAGATCAATCTGCAGTAGCTCTCTCTCTCTCTTTCTCCCCTTCTTTAGTTTGTTTTGTTTCTTTTATGTTTAACTAGTTTTTATTAGTTAGGGGGCTGCTTGAAGTCCCTAGACATGAACTACAAGATGATTTGACTTTTGATGTTATTTTCTTTTAATCCAAGATGAGACTTTTGTTTACTACTTTTCCATTGATGAATGCTTGCTTGTATGCTTTGAGTGCACGCTTAGTATGAATGTTAGGGTTCTACCGCTTTGATTGTTTGATGCCTGTGTCAATAGTTGGATTCCTCAAACCTTCTAGAGAAGCAATTGTTAGTTTTCACTATCAAGTAAACTAAGTCCTAGGTTTAGCAAGGCGCTAAGTTTATTGCGATGCCTAGTGATGTCTCAAACTCTTTTAGACCTTAATGATCTCTGCATGTTTAATCTAATAAGCGTACCTTTAGGTTGCATTGCTTGGGAATAGTCTAGGTGTAGAGCACTTCCTGCCTAGCGTACGAAGTAAGAAAGGGTAATAGGTTGTGTTCAAGCGTACCGAGCCAACCTGAGCATCTTCATCTAGATAATTGAATTAGGATTGAACAAATTATCTTGTGTGTGATTGTCCGGGGTGGATGCATCTTCCCTAACTATCTTCATCATATTGTTTTCAAACCATCTTAAAACCAGTTTTTGTTATTTTCAGATTCTGTACTCTATATTTTCGTATTTGTTTAGAATAGTAAATCGAATCCGAATAATACCAAATTTTGTGTGCAAGACGCCCTGTGTCTCTAGTATATCTCTGTAAATTTTCGTAATTTTCTGAGTAGTTTAGATTAGGTTTTTAATTAGGTTTTCGACTGCTGTTCGCTAGGAACAGTGGTCACTTTTGTGACATTGTTTTGAGTAGTTATAACCTTAGTCCTCTGCGGGAAAGAACCTTGTTTACCCTTGCTACAATTGACAATCTTAAGTGTGAATAAGGAAAATCAATAGCTTATAAATTTAGCTATCATATTGCATGTTAAATTAGGGTTTAGTTTGTTTTGTTTTGTTTTGTTTTTTAGCAATAAGTTACTATCAAGGTTTTGTTTTAAGTTTTAGCTGTTGGGTCAAGTGCACTGCAATTTTGGCATAGAAAATCTTCTATTCAGCAGTCTAGAGGTCGTTCCTGTTCTGGAGTTAGGTCAGCAGCGGTGGAGAAAATGTCTGGCGGTGGCATACTGGCATAGACAATCATCCTTGACCTTCTAGTGGGATTGTTCCTATCTGATCTCGAGTTGGAGGTGATGGCGATTTGGAGCATTTGTGGATTGACAGTGTTAACATTAAGGTGGCAATGGTCTTGGGTTTAATTTAGTCTCAGGTCTGACAGTCCAGCATTTCTTTTTGGTCGGGTTCGAAGTCACAATTAGTGTAGACTTGGTCGATCAAAGGCAAGTCAGGAGGACTCTGGGTGGCGAGTTAGTGTTGACAAAGTTGTGTGTCAAGGATTCACTGTGCCTGCGCATATTGTCTTTGCTTTTTAATTGTAGTGCAAGTTAAATCTATAGTTGAGTCGGGGTTTGTTTGGCTCCTTTAGTCAGTCATTTTGGAGTTCCAGTGTGAAGTCCAGTGACCATTTCTGTGTATGAGATGATGCCAAAACTCATTATAAATGAAGTTTCTTCTTGATAAAAAAAAAAAAAATCTCCAATGTGGAAATTGGACTATTAATTAATTGTTACGTGATTGACCAAGTCATCAATATGGGAATTGCATTATTAATTGATTGCAAGTGCAGACCTAGAGCTAGGTTACACGTGAAGAAAGATCCTACATTAGAAAAGTAAAAACAGATAATATAACTTATAAGTGGGTGACTTACACTCAATTGTACCGAAGTATTTTGTGTTAAAATCTAACACATACGAGTGGATAAGTTAGGACAATATCGATATAATAGTGCGCTATGAGCTCAACGCTAATCACTGTTTAACAAAAACAAAATGTCAAAAACTACACTAAAAAATCGTAATAATTTCATATTAGCCAAGTCACTTGTAATAAATTCTGTTTCCTTATTATTAATCGGTGATTATCTTTAATGATCTCCCCCGTCTCTTTCCTCCATTTTCAGAAGATAATGAAATCTAGTATGAGCTAAAAAGTGCTCCATAAATTCCATTATCATGGTGGGCCCAACTTGTCCCACGTAACTTACGTACCTGACGCAAATTCTGAAATTCTGACATATAAGATAAGACTATAACTAAACAAAGCGATACCAAAGTCCTCCATCCTCGAACCTTCAGAGTTGAGACATAGTAAAATGGCAGACACCATAGTCCTCTATGCAGCTCCAGGAATGGGGCACCTCATCTCCATGGTGGAGCTAGGCAAGCTGATCCTCAAGCACTACTCCCACAAATTCTCCGTCACCGTGCTCTACACCACCGGAAGCATTATCGACACACCCAGCATCCCCGCCTACATCGACCGCATCACCCAGTCCCATCCCTCCATTTCCTTCCTCCGCTTCCCACGCGCCGCTGCAGCTAACCACCGTGGCCAAACTTGGAGCCTGCCCGCCGTGTTGTTCGATTTCATACGTCAGAACGACCCCAACGTCCGCCGTGCGCTACAAGAACTCTCCAAAACGTTTCGAGTTCGGGCGTTTATCATCGACCTGTTCTGCGCCTCCGCGATGGCCATAACCAAGGAGCTCAACATCCCCACTTTCTATTTTTTCACTTCGGGTGCGGCGGCTCTCGGGGCTTTCTTGTATTTCCCGACGATCCATGGACGAGTGAACGAAAGTTTCAAGGATATGACCGACACTGTGTTTGAGTTTCCGGGATTGGGGGCTCCGTTGCGTGCTGTCCACATGCCTGAGCCGATGCTCGATCGGAATGATCCGGCTTATTTGGACATGGTCTACTTCTGCTCTCATCTTGCTCTATCAGATGGAATCATAGCCAACACTTTCGAAGAGCTCGAGACTCCAGCGGCGATTAAGGCCATTTCTGAAGGTCGATGTGTTCCTGATGCGCCCACTCCTCCTGTCTATTATATCGGACCTTTGATCGATGAAGAAAAGGCATCCGGCTCTGCACATTCGGAGGAGGAATGTCTGTTATGGCTCGATAAGCAGCCGAGTAGGAGCGTGGTGTATCTCTCTTTCGGAAGCATGGGATCATTCTCGGAAGCCCAAGTGAGAGAAATTGCCAGTGGGTTGGAGAGGAGCGGTCAGAGGTTCTTATGGGTGGTGAAAAAGCCACCTGTTGACAACACCAAACTGAGTCATGGCGTGGATGAGTTCAATTTGGAAGCTCTTTTGCCGCAAGGCTTCTTGGAGAGGACTAAAGACAGGGGCCTGGTGGTGAAGTCGTGGGCGCCGCAGGTGCTGGTGCTGAAGAAGGAAGCTGTGGGAGGGTTCGTGACTCACTGTGGGTGGAACTCGGTGCTAGAATCGGTGATAGCCGGGGTGCCAATGGTGGCGTGGCCGCTCTATGCAGAGCAGCATCTGAACAGGAGTGTTCTGGCGAATGACATGAAAATGGCTATTGATGTGGAGCAGAGAGAGGAAGATGGGTTCGTGACTGGGGATGAAGTGGAGAGAAGAGTTAGGGAGTTGATGGAGTCGGAAAAGGGAAGAGAGCTCAGAGAGAGGAGTTTGAAAATTGGAGAGATGGCTTTGGGTGCTCTGGGAGAGCTTGGTTCCTCCAGAAGAGCTCTGGCCAACTTTGTTAACGCCATTGAATGATTTGTCTCTCTCTCTAATTGTGTGTATGAAAAGGAATGTCAATGTGATTTTAGATTTTCTGTTTTTGAATATGTAATTCTAGATGATGAGCATGAATAGAAAGAATATGAATTGGTTGTGCAATACATAACATTTTAGGTTGCAAGTTCCGTTGCAAATGGTCGAATTTAGGATTAGTCATTGTGCCAAAACTGGCTGTTACTACATAAAGGTGGTAATAGTGATTGGATACATGGTGACTTTGTGAACCCCAGAGTTGGTTTACATATTGGTTGGAGCAATCCGGAGTCTGGTTCCAATTTTAGATGAAAAAAAGACATTGAAACCAAATAGATTGCTGGGAAAATTAAGTTTAGTTGGAACTGGGCGACGCCATCGGATGAGAATTTCAGTGGCAGTGATGATTCTGATGATGGGTATAAGCTTCCATCAGCAGTGAAAGGGATGCATCAAGTAGAGCTATCATGTAAGGCACAAACACAGCTAGTTTCAATTCAAGAGCAAAACAGAGCCTTCACAGTTTGCCACTATTTTCCATCAACAACTTTCCAACACTAGAGAGGAACCTCACCAACAATTCAAACTCTCAAAAGAAGTTTTTTTTTATTATTGAAACTGAACTTTATTAATTCAAATAATAATACATCAATTGGGGAACATCTGTTCTCTTGAGAGAACCCCCAGTACTAGCACTAATGGCTCACCAACAATTCAAACTCTCAAAAGAAGTTGGACTTGGCATTACTCAATAAAAATAAGCCATCTAATTTCTTTATATGTCGTGTTTTCAACCATAATTACAACTTACTATATGTTAATATTTAATGATAGAGCGACCATCTAATTTTGATGATTAAGGAACCGATCGAAGACTAATTGAAATTTTAAGTTTGACAAACTGACACATTGATGACTGAAACCAACATAATCAAAATAAAAAATTCTAAGAAAAGTTAGTTTTGTTCCGCCAAATCCTAATCTAAGATTTTAGAACTCAATCAAGAGAGTAGCCTAAACAAGGGAAACAAGCCCCAATATAATCTAGCTAAGGTGAGGGCCAGGTCTGGAGAGTGATAGGGATTGATTTACTTTCAGATAAACAAAGTAGAATCAAACACTGAAGATTTCTAAGGAAAGTTTATAGTTAGAGCGAGGATACAAGAAACTGAACAAATGCTAACAAAATTTACTCCTTGGCCTCAAACCACAGTGCTACAAATGTAATCCCGGATTCCCGGCCACTATTTTCTTCTCCCTTTTCTTTTAGGAACAGTGTCGGCTTTCACCAAGTAAAAGGTTAATTTAAAAAAAAAAAAAAAAACATGAACTCATTCAGTCGATCAATGAAAAACTGAAGCATCAATTTTGCGTGGAAGAGTGTTTGACTATCACCATTCTGGGACAACTTTTACGTCCCCGTTTTTCATTTGCTTCCATGAATTTTCAACCACAAACAATGCTGATCTACCATTTTTATTTAATGTTTCAGTACCTAATACATGCCATGGTTTAGTGGTATATATTGTTAGTGTGAGTCATCATTCCCTATTAGGAATAGACTACAAGGGAATATATTGTTGTAACTACTTACATTGTATATGTTGTGTAGTACAGTAGTACACAATAGTTGTAGTACGATTGTAATCTGTTTATATACACCACAGAATGGGTGTAATAAGATATCAGAAAATTTATTCTCAATCTTGTTCTATTCGACTTGGTATCAAAGCAAAGATCCGAAAGGACTTTGTCTCCTTAGTTGTCCAATTTTTTCCTCAATCCGAGGAATTAATACAGAATCAAACCCCTTTGTTAGGGTTGTTTTTGTCGTCTTTTATCCAAGACTGGTCTTCGTCTCTTAGAGACCGACCTTTGTCAGTTCCAGATCAAGTCAGACCGGGTCCACCGCGTCAAACCAGATCGTTCAGACCGCCGTCGCTCTTCTCTACCCAGATCGACTTCGTGTCTATTTCTGTCCAGAGCCGCCGTCGCTTGCCCAGATCGACGCCGTACCTGTTTCTGTTTGGCGCGCATCCGAGAACGACCTGCAGCGTCGTTGCCCAGTCTTCTGCACCCAATCCGATCGTTCCTTTCAATCTCCGGCATCGTTTCTTGTTTCTGGCGTCATCCATTGATCAAGTACCAGACCGGCATCGGTTCTCTCTGTCCGACCGGCGTCATCTTCCTCTGTCCAGATCGGCGTTTGCAATCAAAGCGTCTGCAATCAAGTCGAACCCGGGTCAACCCGTGCAACAAGTCGACCCGACCCGTGCAACAGGTTAAAAAAAAAAAAAAAAAAAAAACTGCACATTCTATTATTATTATTCTTTTTAAATCTTCTGTCTGTTTTCCGCTGCATATTTTGTGTAATTTTACTACTATATTGTTGCAATGGGTGGTGATGATAGTGAAGGACAGAGTTCTAAGATCAATGAGGTCCAAAAGATTGAGGTTTCTGTTCGAAGTTCAGATGGTGGTTCCTTTGGTGGTCCAAAACTCAATGGCACCAATTTTCGAACATGGAAGAAGATCATGTCTGTCCATCTTCGTGGCATACATAAGATGGGGCATGTAAATGGAGCAACCAAAGCTCCTGGTGAGGAAGATGTGGCTGCCTATGCTAAATGGGAGGATGATGATGGATCTGTGATGGCTCTCTTGTTCAAAGCCATGACTGAAGATGTGTTACAGTTGGTGGAAGAGTGTGAGACTGCTGAAACAATATGGAAGACTTTGGGGGATTTGTATACCAACGAGTCTGATTTTATACAGGTTCATGAATTGATGTGTAAAGCTGCTAGTATGCAACAGAATGGGCAACCAGTAGCTGTGTATTTCACCAAGCTGAAGAATGTATGGGCTGAAATTGATCAGAAGCGTCCTTGCAAGATCAAGAATCAGGAAGATCTTGTGTGGTACCAGAAGGAGAAGGAACTAGAAAGGGTCCATGTATTCCTGAGAGGGCTTGATGAGAAGCATAACAGTGCCAAGGGAGAATTGCTCAGAATGACAGACCCTCCTAGTTTGACCACAGCTTTTACATACATCCGTAAGGATGAGTCTCAGCAGGAGAGTGTCAAACATGCACAGGTTGAAGTATCTAGCCTCGGCATTCAGGCCAAGTCACCGGCACCTTTCCTTCAGCAGCAGAGTTCAGCCTCACTTCATCAGCAAGGTTCCCCACAAGGCTTCACCAACCGTCCTCGTCCTCAATGTTCTTATTGCAACGACCTTGGGCATGTTCGGGAGACTTGTTGGAAGTTGAACCCACACCTTAAACCAAAAAAGCAAGGTTATCGTCCTAAGGCGAGAGCAGCTGCTGTTCAATTGGTCCAAGAACTGAATTTCTATGGAGTGGTTGGCCAAGATCATCATACCACAGGTGGAGCTACTCCTACAGCCTCTATAGCTGGTTGAGGTAAAATTGGTATGGCTTTAAAGGTTTCTAACTTTGTTGGTTCTGATACATGGATTATTGATTCTGGTGCCTCCGATCATATGACTTATGACAAATCATATTTTACTGAATTGTCTTCCCCTCCAGTGTCATATGTAACCAATGCCAATGGTGAGGCCTTTCCTGTGTTAGGGTCAGGGTCAGTTCGTATTACTCCCACCTTAGAACTTCATAATGTGTTATATGTGCCTGACTTGTTTCACCATTTGATATCTGTTCCCCAGTGGAATACTGAGTCTAAATGCTCCGTAACCTTTTATCCTATGTATGTAATTTTTCAGGATCTTCTCACTAGGGAGATAATTGGTCGGGGGTATCTGAGGGGCAGGTTGTTCCATCTGGATCAGACATATGCAGGAGAGAAACCAGGAGCACAGTCCCGCGCCGCTTTGACTTCGAGTTCTGATAAGCTAAGTGAAATCTGGTTGTGGCATCGCCGTTTAGGGCATCCCTCTTTTAGTCTTATGAGAAAAACCATGCCTACTTTGTTTATTGGTGTGGATGAGTCTACTTTACATTGTGAAACGTGCGTTTTGGCCAAGAGTCATCGTGCTACTTATTCTCCTAGTATTTCTAATAAAAGTGTTGCTCCTTTTGAGTTGATTCATTCTGATGTTTGGGGGCCATCTAGAGAGCCCACTGTGTCGGGTATGAGATACTTTGTGTTGTTTATTGATGATTGTACGAGATTGTCATGGGTTGCTCTTCTAAAAACCAAAGATGAAGTCTTTCCAGCTTTTCAAACTTTTCGTACTCTCGTTCAAACACAATACCATAGCACCATTAAAGTCCTGTGTTCTGACAATGGGGGGGAATATGTTAATCATGTTTTCCAAGAGTTTTTTACAACCCATGGGATTGTTCACCAAACTACATGTCCACAAACACCAGAACAAAATGGAGTGTCTGAAAGGAAAAACCTTCATTTACTTGATATGGCTCGTGCCCTTCTCTTTAGTGCTCATATGCCTAAGTATCTTTGGGGCGATGCTGTACATGCTTCCTCCCATCTTATCAATCGTCTTCCATCTAGCGTCCTTCAGGGAAAAATTCCATTTGAGGTTCTTGCATCTCATGTCTCCTTACCTTCATTTCATAATCTTCCAGCTCGTGTCTTTGGTTGTGTTGCCTTTGTCCATGTTCCTAAAAACCAGAGGTCTAAGTTGGATGCACGAGCACTTAAGTGTGTGTTTGTTTGCTATGGAGGGTATCAGAAGGGGTACAAGTGCTATCATCCGCCTACGAGGAAGTACTATGTCACTATGGAGGTTACCTTCTTTAAGGACATGAGTTATTTTTCCTCTTCAGATACAACTCTTCAGGGGGAGAATTCATATTTTGAAGAACTGTATCATGGAGAGGGGGAGGAATCAGAAGGAGGAGAAGAAGAAGTTACACAGGCAGGAGGTATTTTGACGGATCCAGTTGAGAGCATCAGCTCGCCACCTTTTGAAGCAGTAGCTCCAAACATCCAGGCACCAGTTTCTATGGCTGAAAATGAAGTTGAAGACACAACTGCCCCTCCTGCCATCGCTTCTACCCCTGACCCACAGCTTCCTGGTACTGAAGATCACTCATTTAAGGTAAGTCCACCCACTAGTACTAGTAGTGAGTCTAATGTTGAGCAATATGTGTTACCAAATAGGACCACTCGGGGTCAATCAGCCAAAAGATATGAACCTACTCTTACTGCCAAATCAAAATACCCAGTAGCCAATTATATGTCCACTAGGAGGTTGTCTAAGTCATATGAATCATTTGTGAATCAAATATCTGCTATATCAGTACCTAACAAAGTGCAGGATGCGTTGGAGGATCCAAAGTGGAGGAAGGCAATGGAGGAAGAAATGGAGGCGTTGCAGAAGAACAATACTTGGCAACTTGTGCCTCCACCACAAGGCAAGAAGGCTGTAGGTTGTCGTTGGGTGTTTACTGTGAAGCATAATGCAGATGGATCAGTGAATCGTTACAAAGCACGCCTTGTAGCAAAGGGGTTTACTCAAACGTATGGCATAGACTATGATGAAACATTTGCCCCTGTTGCCAAGATGAACACTATTCGGGTTCTGCTCTCATTTGCTGCTAGTTTAAACTGGCCACTCCGATAGTTTGATGTCAAGAATGCATTTCTTCATGGAGAGTTAGCTGAGGAAGTGTACATGAGCCTTCTACCTGGGTATGTAGTTGCTTCTCCTGGTGATTTTATCTGTAGATTGACAAAATCTTTGTATGGTCTCAAACAGTCACCTCGTGCTTGGTTTGGAAGATTTTCACAGTTCATGCGGAAGGTTGGTTACAGGCAGAGCAACTCAGACCATACCTTGTTTCTCAAGCATCAACAAGGGAAGGTAACAGCTCTAATTATTTATGTGGATGATATGGTAATCACTGGTAATGATACTGTTGAGATGGATATACTGTAGAGACAGCTAGCCTCTGAGTTTGAGATGAAGGACTTGGGTGAGCTTAAGTACTTCTTAGGAATTGAGGTAGCCAGGGGGAGAGAAGGAATCTATATGTGATGCCCCGGAAATTCGTATTTATTTTCCGAGGATTTTTCCGGAATTTAAATTGTGGTTATTGGACAGTTTCGTGACTCGTGGATGGAGCGGAAGTGTTTCGGACGAATTTTTATTCGGGAAGTATGACTTTAGGGGGGTTGCAAAGGTTGACTTTTGAAGCGTTGAGATTCTCCGAAAACTTCCTTCACGAAAGTTGTAGAGCGCGTCGATACGAGTTCGTGGACATGTGGAACGCGTCAATCGGAGTTCGTATGAGGAAGTTATGGCCATTGGAAGGAATTTCCATTTTGGTATAAATAGAAGTTTCCCAAGTTGGAAACTTACTATTTTCATTTCCTTCCTTTTCCGGAAACCTCCCTTTTCTCTCTCTTTTCTCTCTCGGTCGACACCTTCAGAAACGAAGATTTCCGTCTGACCCGACCCGAACCCGGCCGACCCGACCCGGATTTTCCGGCCAACTGCGGCGGTCTCCGGCGACGAAACTTTCCAGATGGGATCGCCTCCTCCGTCTGGTCGTCCCGGTGGTACTCTCTAACGTCGATTCTTACTGTGTGCGACGGAGAAAGGTGGTGCAGCCTAGTGTTTTCGGACCCGACCGGAAAACACAGTTCCGGCGACGTCAAGGCTTCAAGCTTCCATCTTTGGGTTCGTGGGAGGCTCCTTGATCGATCTATGGTGTTTGTTTCGATCGGTTTACGTGGAAATCGGTTCAACTCAGTTGGGATTACTGTTCACGGCTTGTGAGGTAGTTTTCGATCCCTTAAGCTTGTTTTCTGACTTTGAGCTAGTTATGAAAATCCACAAGCATGCTTAGATGAAGCTTTTTGATGTTGGGAGTTTTGTGAAATAATGAGTTTTGGCCGGCGGCGGTGCGCCTCCGTCTGTGGCGGCGTTCCGGCGGTGTTCCGGCCATGTATGAGACTGTTTCTGGTATTATATGTCTTCTACTCGTCGATACGAGCTTTTTGATATATAATGCGCATATTTTGGAGTTCGTATGAAATTGTTATGATTTTTACGGTTTCATACCGGTGGATTTATTCGATCCGTGAGGATCTGAGCGTCCGATCGACTTGTGGTTTGGACGTATCGATAGTAGATGTATTCCAGAGACTTTGGGAGGTCTCGGATGCGTTTTCGCCTCGATTGGCGTCACTTTGGGAATTTTGGTTCGATTTAGGGTTCCGAACGTTATTCCTTGTGATTCGTTGACTGAATCAGAGCTGTACTTCCTTAGGTACTTGGCGAAGTATTTGGACGGTTATTTTGTGGATTGGCTGCTTTGTTCTATATTGAAGACGCAGCGGGAGTTTCGAGGTGAGTAATCTCACAAGGTTCATTTTGGAACGGAACACCTTATCGTTTTGTGAGTTATTGATTTAACTGCAAATTATATGTTTTAGTGGGTTGTGGATTTATGAAAACAATAGGCATGAATGATGCGTTTTATTGTTTTGAGTTGTGGCTTTTGGAAAACAAATGACTTGGAATTGTTGATTCGATTTGTTTTGAAAAGCGTTGAGATTTGTGTATGAAAACAATATGCATGAAATGATGCTTTTTATTGTTTTGTGGCTTTTCGGAAAACAATGATTATGGAAATGTCGATTTCGATTGTTTTGAAAAGCGTGAGATTTGTGTAATGTTTTTGAGTCCTGTGCGACTGTTTTAATGATTTGCTCCAAGGGACTGTGCGGCCCGAGGAACGAAGGTCTATGACCTTGGGCAGAATATCAGGTAATCACGTCTTTGGCCGGACGAGTGGTTACGTTCAGTTAGAGCTCTAGTCTGTCTGCCATCTAGGTAATTCATGGGGTAACGGGAATTGGTTATTGATAACTCATGACATTACGTGTTTTTAGGGAATAAAGTGTGAGTTGCTTCCTTATTAACGGTTTTTAAGGGGACAAGGTGTAAGTTGTTTTCCTTATTAACTACTTGGTACGAATTGGTACGTTTTGGTACGATTGATAGAAATCAAGGTGTGAGTTGCTTTCTATGTTATTTTGATAGAATTCAAGTGTGAGTTGTTTTCTATGGTACGTTATGGTACGATTGATAGAAATCAAGGTGTGAGTTGCTTTCTATGTTATTTTGATAGAATTCAAGTGTGAGTTGTTTTCTATGGTACGATTGATAGAAATCAAGGTGTGAGTTGCTTTCTATGTTATTTTGATAGAATTCAAGTGTGAGTTGTTTTCTATGGTACGTTATGGTACGATTTATAGAAATCAAGGTGTGAGTTGCTTTCTATGTTATTTTGATAGAATTCAAGTGTGAGTTGTTTTGAGAATAATGTTTAAACTGAGATTGTTTGTTTTAATGTAATCTCCTGAACTAAATTTCTATGCAGGGATTACTATGATTTTATCGATTGTTTTAATGTAATCTCCTGAACTAAGTTATATGCAGGGATTATTGCTTTTTGAATCGATTGCTTTAATGTAATCTCCTGAACTAAGTGATATGCAGGGATTACTGCTTTTTGGATTGTTGTTCTGATGTGATCTCCTGAACTAAGTTTCAATGCAGGGATTATTGATTTTACTTAATTTGATTTTTTAAGTGTGGTTGTGGTTGTGATTTGGTGTGAGTTGTTTCGAGTTACTCATACGGGCTCGCAAAAGCTTACCGGGTTTGTTGTGTGACAACCCGGTGCACCATTCCAACGGTGTAGGGGTTAATCCTGCAGGGTAGGATAATCGGGGCTGAAGCCGAGGTAGCTTGTTGGCAACAGAACAGGTAGGAAGCAAAATTGATTGGCCTTGCCAATGTTATGACTTCCGCTATGTAGTATACTCTGAGGAGCTTTTGCGTTTTATCTTGCTGTGGACAATTTAATTCGTAAGCTTATGTAATATATGGCTCTGTGGGAGGGTCAATATTGACATAGTGGGTTCAGGGCATCAATATGTATGTTGTATAAAGAAATCAGGGGCGTGACAGATTGGTATCAGAGCGTAAGGTGCATATTTGGTGACAATCAATACTTCTCGAGTGATGGCCCGTCTGCAGCGGATCCCCATCCGATGCTCTTCGGTATTGATATAGTCATTGGGTATGCAGTTGGCGTTGGAATGTGAGTCTTCAGGGTAGTGTTGGCTCAGTGAACAAAGTGTAGGAGTTTAAGGTAGCTTCTAGGAGTTATAATCTTTTGAGGAATGAGGACCTTTAGATTTGACTCTTGTTTACGTTGGGGATAGAATTGTATCTTCTGACGTAGTGTGTGGTTGATTTAGTCATAACTTTGACTTATACTTGTAGTTGGAAGTTGTACAAGTATTAATCACAGGTTGTTATGCTCCTTAGGTGATGGATTCACGAGGAGGCCGAGCTAGGGGTCGAGGTAGACCCAGAGGCAGGGGTGGAGCTCGAGGTAGGGGCAGGATTCCTCCACCTGTTGAGGAGATATTCGAGAATGAGGTCGAGGCATCGAATGTTGAGCTGCCTATTCCACCTGTTGTGGAGGCGGCAAATGTTGTAGATCCCACTCGTTTGTCGAAGTTGGCAAAGGAGATTTCGAGGCTGGGAGGAGTTCCATTCCAGGGAGGAACAGATCACATGTTGGCAGATCAATGGATCGAGAACATGAGGACCTACTTCGAAATGGTCGTCTGTGACGACGTTGAGAAGAGGAAGATTGCCACATTTATGCTCCAAGGCGATGCACGGGTATGGTGGAGCGGCACACAGAGGGTTATGGATGTGTCCACCATGACCTGGAATGAGTTTGTGGAACTGTTCAGGAAGAAGTACTTTCCGCCTTCAGTGAGGGAGCAGTTGGAAAGGGAATTTGTCTCGTTAGTCCAAGGGACTAAGAGTGTGAGGGATTATGAGGCTGAGTTCTCAAGGTTGTATCGCTTTGTGAGGTAAATGGATGCTGAGAGCTTAGCCATGAAGTTTCAGTGGGGACTGAATGCTTCGATACGGTTTCATACCGGTGGATTTATTCGATCCGTGAGGATCTGAGCGTCCGATCGACTTGTGATTTGGACGTATCGATCGTAGATGTATTCCAGAGACTTTGGGAGGTCTCGGATGCGTTTTCGCCTCGATTGGCGTCACTTTGGGAATTTTGGTTCGATTTAGGGTTTCGAACGTTATTCCTTGTGATTCGTTGACTGAATCAGAGCTGTACTTCCTTAGGTACTTGGCGAAGTATTTGGACGGTTATTTTGTGGATTGGCTGCTTTGTTCTATATTGAAGACGCAGCGGGAGTTTCGAGGTGAGTAATCTCACAAGGTTCATTTTGGAACGGAACACCTTATCGTTTTGTGAGTTATTGATTTAACTGCAAATTATATGTTTTAGTGGGTTGTGGATTTATGAAAACAATAGGCATGAATGATGCGTTTTATTGTTTTGGGTTGTGGCTTTTGGAAAACAAATGACTTGGAATTGTTGATTCGATTTGTTTTGAAAAGCGTTGAGATTTGTGTATGAAAACAATATGCATGAAATGATGCTTTTTATTGTTTTGTGGCTTTTCGGAAAACAATGATTATGGAAATGTCGATTTCGATTGTTTTGAAAAGCGTGAGATTTGTGTAATGTTTTTGAGTCCTGTGCGACTGTTTTAATGATTTGCTCCAAGGGACTGTGCGGCCCGAGGAACGAAGGTCTATGACCTTGGGCAGAATATCAGGTAATCACGTCTTTGGCCGGACGAGTGGTTACGTTCAGTTAGAGCTCTAGTCTGTCTGCCATCTAGGTAATTCATGGGGTAACGGGAATTGGTTATTGATAACTCATGACATTACGTGTTTTTAGGGAATAAAGTGTGAGTTGCTTCCTTATTAACGGTTTTTAAGGGGACAAGGTGTAAGTTGTTTTCCTTATTAACGACTTGGTACGAATTGGTACGTTTTGGTACGTTTTGGTACGATTGATAGAAATCAAGGTGTGAGTTGCTTTCTATGTTATTTTGATAGAATTCAAGTGTGAGTTGTTTTCTATGGTACGTTATGGTACGATTGATAGAAATCAAGGTGTGAGTTGCTTTCTATGTTATTTTGATAGAATTCAAGTGTGAGTTGTTTTCTATGGTACGTTATGGTACGATTTATAGAAATCAAGGTGTGAGTTGCTTTCTATGTTATTTTGATAGAATTCAAGTGTGAGTTGTTTTGAGAATAATGTTTAAACTGAGATTGTTTGTTTTAATGTAATCTCCTGAACTAAATTTCTATGCAGGGATTACTATGATTTTATCGATTGTTTTAATGTAATCTCCTGAACTAAGTTATATGCAGGGATTATTTCTTTTTGAATCGATTGCTTTAATGTAATCTCCTGAACTAAGTGATATGCAGGGATTACTGCTTTTTGGATTGTTGTTCTGATGTGATCTCCTGAACTAAGTTTCAATGCAAGGATTATTGATTTTACTTAATTTGATTTTTTAAGTGTGGTTGTGGTTGTGATTTGGTGTGAGTTGTTTCGAGTTACTCATACGGGCTTGCAAAAGCTTACCGGGTTTGTTGTGTGACAACCCGGTGCACCATTCCAACGGTGTAGGGGTTAATCCTGCAGGGTAGGATAATCGGGGCTGAAGCCGAGGTAGCTTGTTGGCAACAGAACAGGTAGGAAGCAGAATTGATTGGCCTTGCCATTGTTATGACTTCCGCTATGTAGTATACTCTGAGGAGCTTTTGCGTTTTATCTTGTTGTGGACAATTTAATTCGTAAGCTTATGTAATATATGACTCTGTGGGCGGGTCAATATTGATATAGTGGGTTCAGGGCATCAATATGTATGTTGTATAAAGGGAAAAAGTTTTCCAGGTATTTGGTATTGATGGCTGAACGTTCACGCATGTATAATTATGGGGTTATATATCGATTTTTAATTGTGTTAAAAATCAGGGGCGTGACACTATCTGTGCCAGAGGAAGTATGTTCTTGACTTGCTGACAGAGACAGGTTTGTTGGATTGCAGACCTTTTGATACTCCTATTGAGCAGAACCATTGTTTAGCTGAGTATCCAGATCAGGTACCTACTGATCGAGCTCGCTATCAGAGGTTAGTTGGGCGCTTGATTTATTTGGCTCATACTAGACCAGACGTTGCATATGCAGTGAGTGTGGTGAGTCAATTCATGCATAATCCGAGTGAGAGTCACATGGATGCTGTTATGCGAATTCTGAAGTACTTGAAGTCAGCTCCAGGAAGGGGAGTATTGTTTTCTAAACACAACAACATTCTTGAGGTTTGTGGTTTCACAGATGCAGATTGGGCTGGAAATATCACAGACAGGAGGTCAACATCAGGTTACTTTACCTTTGTGGGAGGTAATTTAGTTACATGGAAGAGTAAGAAACAGAAAGTTGTGGCACGTTCTAGTGCTGAGGCCGAGTATAGAGGTATGGCTCATGGAGTGTGTGAATTGTTGTGGCTGAGAAATCTGTTACGTGATCTGGGTTTCAAACTCAAAAATTCTATGCAGTTGTATTGTGACAACAAGGCAGCTATTGACATATCACATAATCCAGTACAGCATGATCGCACTAAGCATGTGGAGGTTGATCGTCACTTTATAAAGGAGAAGCTAGATGCCAAAATTATTAGCTTTCCTTTTGTTCCAACTGAAGAGCAACTTGCAGATGTACTTACTAAAGGAGTTTCCAGGAAGGCGTTTTATGACTCACTAAGCAAGTTGGGCACGGTTGATGTATATGCGCCAACTTGAGGGGGAGTGTTAGTGTGAGTCATCATTCCCTATTTGGAATAGACTACAAGGGAATATATTGTTGTAACTACTTACCTTGTATATGTTGTGTAGTACAGTAGTACACAATAGTTGTAGTACGATTGTAATCTGTTTATATACACCACAGAATGGGTGTAATAAGATATCAGAAAATTTAGGGAAAAACTCACAAACAGTACCTGAACTTCAAGCCACTAATAACTTTTGTACCTCAAGTTCAAAAAATATCAGATTGGTACCTGAACTTCTGACCCCGACCCAATATCAGTATCTGGGAACAGTAAAATCGTTAACGGAGTTAATTTTTGAAGTGTAAATCTGTCATTTCACTGTTCATCATCTCCAAAACTCTCCCCTCTCTCTGGAAACCCAGATTTTTCATTATCTTCTTCATACCTCACACACACAAACCCAAATCGACCAAAGGAGAGGTGAGAGGTGAGAGGTGAGAGGAGTTGGTGGTGGATGAGACGGTGGCTATTGAAGAAGTGAAAGGTTGGTTGATAGTGGTGAGGAGGTATGAAGAAGAAATCTGGTATTGTAGAGAGAGGGGAGAGTTTAGGAGATGATGAACAGTGAAATGACAGATTTACCCTTCAAAAATTAACTCCGTTAACGATTTTACTGTTCCCAGGTACTGATATTGGGTCGGGGTCAGAAGTTCGGGTACCAATCTGATATTTTTTGAACTTGAGGTACGAAAGTTATTAGTGGCCGATAGGTCAGGTACTGTTTGTGAGATTTTCCCTAAAATTTATTCTCAATCTTGTTCTATTTGACTTATATGTTTGCCAACAATGCCTAAACCATGTTTAAGGCTCACCCCAGAAGCCTAAACAAGTGAAAGCCAACATAATTCAGCTTAGCTGAGACAGAATCCCAAAAACAATCCGTCCATCCTATCTTATAGTTTTAGGATCCTCGTTAAGCTACTCTATTCTACAGGAATTCAAGCTATTACCAAAGAACAAAAAAACACTGTTGAGTAACCAAAAATAGAGCGGCCATGCAACCATAGGCACCCCAGGGACCACAGATTCTAGCACCAAGTTCCACCTACAATCCCACCCATGGCTTCTTTCCTCAGTACTAGCACCTACGGCATCCACGACTTCATCACCAGGCCCTTCTCTTTACTCTTTAGTACTCTCCAAGAAGTCTTCCAGCAAAAGAGCATCCAAATAGAAGTCTTCTACGCCATGACTCTGCTTGGTGTTGTCAACAGGTGGCTTTTTCACCACCCACGAGAACCTTTGACCACTTCTCTCCAGCCCATTTGCAATTTCTCTCACTTGGGCTTCTGAATAATCGTGTGCTTCCAAAATTAATTTTTCGAAAGATGGTAGTGACGTTTCCAATGATGACATTAGATTTCATGAAGAATAACAATAGCTTTCTGGTTCATTGACAGTAGTTTTTTGTTTATTCGGTAGTAATTTTTTTACTGTCGGTCTAATTCAATATCTCTTGGAATCGAATTTCTTGGGAGCGAATATGCTTAGAAATTCCTATTGTTTTCGTGGTTAGCATTATAGCTCCGAAATTAAACCCTTTCTTGTTCTATTTCAAGATGTCACATTCGAACAACCTGAAGAAATTGGATTATGCTCCATTGGGGACAACGGGCACCGGATATCATAAGAGGGTTCGTGATATTCGAGAACACCTCAAGGCCCAAGGGATCCTATCTACAATCTAAGAACACACCACTGATGTGCTTACCCAAGCTGTTGTTGATATTTTGGAAGCAAATTCTACCAAAGCCATCATCCTGATAACACATCACATGTACGAGTCTCTTTAATTCGAGTACCTGAATGAAGAAGATCTCATAAGGCTGTGGGTCTCACTCGAACAACGCTTTGAGAATGTTTGTGACTCTCTACTTCCGGATTTAGAAGTGAGATGGCATAATCTCCTCTTCTATGATTTCAAATCCGTATTTAAATACAATTCAAAAGCCTTTCGTATTAAATCTTTGATGGAATTCTGTGGTAAACACATCACAGATGCTATGTTGATTGAGAAGACCCTCTCCACCTTCCCCGTTTCTGCACTAATGATTGCTAAGAACTATCGAATTGAAGTTAATGTAATATGGATCACAAGGTTTCATGAGCTCATTGGAGCTATGACTGCTGTTGAGAAGCACGACAACATCCTTGTAAAGAATTATAATTCGAGACCCGTGTGAACTAGGGCAATTCCGGAGTCCAATTATAATGGCGCCCCTAAGGAAGGACGCTGCAAGCGAAACCCTAAGTCTAGGGATCAATCCGGATGTTTGGTCCATATAATAGCTCTGCTGAGGAAGGAAACAACAAAAATAAGCGGACACGGAGCCGAGGAGGCAACCGTGCAAAGAGAGAACACTACACCAATTTTTCAATCAGACGACAGTTTTTCACTGTCGTCTGAGTATTGTCTTTGCTGTTGTCTATCTCAATGCCGTCTGATACATGGATCAGACAATATCAGAAAACTGTCGTCTGATAAAATTTAGTACAACAGCAGTTACTACCCAGTCTTTTGTCTGAATACCACAAAGAACAACAGCGGCTTATATACTTAGTGTTGTCTGAATTCTGTGCCAGACAACAGAGGCTTATATGCTTGCTGTTGTCTGAATTCTGTGCCCCAGACAACAGGGGCTTATATGCTTGCTGTTGTCTGAAGGCTGTGCCAGACAACAGGGGCTTATATGCTTGCTGTTGTCTGAAGGTTGGGTCAGACAACATATAGCTGAAATTCTCATTGTCTATCCATTATTGATATTATAGGTTTCTCCGAAAAACTGTTGTCTGTTGTTTTGCTAGACAATGGCTTTAAAAAAAAGTGGTGCATCATTAATGTTTCCTTATTTCTGTCCACCTCTATTAGCAGAATGTCAAACAAGAGCCAAATACCAGAAACTAAAGTTTAAGGAATCATCAAATATAATCTAGTTAAAAAAGATTGAGAAACCAATGAGTAGTTTATGTCTAAAAGAAAACTAACTTACAGTAGCACAGTTAAAGTACAGGTCTGGATTAGATTTCATCCTTTCATCTTTTTCCTGAAATTATCAAAAATTAGAACTTATTAGTAAGTATATAGTTTCCCTGACATACAAGGAAAGACCAATAACCATAAATTGTTTATCCACAATAAACTGATCTTTAGGAACTGTTTGTGCACTTACAGCATTTTGGTATGCCTTTAGAGACTGCAGAAGTTTGGCGTGGTCCCAGGCTCCGGTCACAAAAAAACTTGTAAGACATGCATTTCCAAGATTGTCTGACAGTAAAGGTTGAATCATTTCAGATGAACAGAATTAGCAATAGTACAAAATAAGAGAGAGCTTAGCAATACTCACCAAAAGTGCTTATCTAAGCTAGTTTGCCACAGCAATAAGCTTATCTACCTCCACCAGCCTCCTTAGTTCATCCGCCGAGATTCCTTTTCAATCACCAAATATACCTATGACAAATTTACAATACATACAAAGGTTAGATTAAGGTGCTGAAAAACCTCATCCAGCCATCCAGATTTCGAACAACTGGTAATGATAGCACAACGATCATGACAAGCAAGTAGTATAGGCCACTATGCACATGAAGAGAAACCACAAAAGTTCCTTCAATTTGATAAAGCCAAATAAAGCCTTTTTAAAAACAGTTACTACTACTTAGGGATCCATAAACTCCCAACTAATCTCAACTGTAAACAATTAAGCCCAACCAAATGCTACAACTAAATGGTCCGTAATAAATATGCAAAATCTGAAAAAAAAAAAAAAACAGATAGAAATAAAGAAACAAAGGAAGACCTTTAATGTGCAAGACCTTAGATTCATATCAGATAGAGATAAAGAAGAGTACAAAACAGAAATGCTTGTGCAGCATATATATACCCAACTCTCAAAAGGGGATTTCAAAATGCCATTAAGATGAAGATTGCCTTGCTGTTGCCTAGTTTGATAATTATGAACCGATTTTGTATAGACAACAAAAGAAAACATGTAATGTGGCAAAATTTCAGAAAACCTAAGAAATTTCTTGTTAGCAGTTCCAAAGAAATCATATATGAAGGCCATGTTCCACACGTATTATTTCCTTATGCTATACCCCATTTGACTTATATCGCCAATTAGAGAAGCAAATATTGTGTCAATTTCACGCTTAGGCCCTAACCCATCAAATTCTTGGTCCATGTAACTGTAATCAAACACAAACGGCCTCGCAACTTACACTGATAAACACATGAGACCAAGTTTTGATGAGCAGTTTTTGATGATGAGGACGATGAAAAATCAGCAACTTGAACACCATTTTCACCAAAACAAGAAGGAAAGTCCCTCATGATATATAGATATACTTACACGTACGTACACCAACACAGAAACAAAGATATTGCTTAATTTCTTTCAGATTCTAAAAGAAATGAAAGGACATCTACCTCTTTTAATTGATATGACTCTGAGCTCACCATGGCCCAATTTTCAGGCTTCTGAATGCTTCAGTTTTATCTGGCTACGTTCGCTGCTTTTTGAGCCCCATAGAATTTCACTGTCAATGTCAAGGAAAAAACCAAACTGTTAAAAACTCATTGTTGGGGAAAACAAAACAACCCAAGCACGAAACAATCAAATCGAAGAGATTAAAAGAAAAATAGACATGATTATCTCAATCTCTTCCACTTAACAGAAAACCAACAAATAACTCCGTTTCCGACAAAAATCAATTCAATTTCAAGCAAAACAGCATTACCGTAAGACTATAGATCAGTTCTAAAGCAATCTGAGAGCGGGACTGAGGGAGGGCTGAGGGCGGGACTGAGGGAGGGCTGAGGGCGGGACTGAGGGATGAGAGAGAGAGAGTGATTTTCAACTGGAGGCGGTGTGTTCTGCTCGATGGAATGGAGAGGGAAAGAGTTGGTTAGTAGAGACGGGTTCGTGGTCTTAGAGCGGGCTGAGGGCGGGGCTGAGAGCGGGACTGAGGGAGGGCTGAGGGCGGGACTGAAGGATGAGAGAGAGAGAGAGAGAGATTTTCAGCGGCGGTGTATGTTCTGCTCGATGGAATGGAGAGGGAAAGAGTCGGAAGTGTGAGTATAAGTCAAACCCTAATAACTTAAGTCAGTTTGTTGTATCGAAAAAAAAAAAACCTAAAACTCAAACGACATCAAATAAGGTGCATTGTCTGAAACTCATGTAACAACAGACAAATTAAAAACCATTGTTTGAACCACTTAAATCAGACAACATCTTTCAGCAGCCATTGACTGAAAAGATATCAGACAACAGACACCTAAAATAAAATAAAACAGTTGTGTGACTGAAAATAATCAGACAACAGCAAAAATAAACCATTGTATAAATGAACCTTGGACAACATCACATAATAACTGTTGTCTGAATTGACTCATTCAGGCAACATCAAAAAAATGAACCATTGTCTGAAATGATTTTGCACAAGAGCCAAGAAAAAACTATTGTTGGATTCGAAAACTTAGACGACAGAATATTTCTTGCTGTCGTCTGATTATTTCATACGACAGTTAAAATGTTTGCTGTCGTCTGATATGTGTTGTCTGATTCCGAAATTGGTGTAGTGGAAGGTGGCGCTGCCGCTGGCAATGTTAGTGGCACCGACGCCAATAATGGCCGTCCAAATCAAGATCAAACACGCCTCAATCAAAGGAGTTTGAACACATAGATGTTTTTCTTTGATGTTGAGCATTCGAACATTGGGCAAAAGTATGTAAAGCATCCCAAAAAGTTGCTAATGCATATAAGCTGTATCGTGAAGCAAGGGAATCTCACTACATGGAACAAGAAGATCAAGATGAAGATCTTGAGTTAAGAGTTGAAGACTTCAACTTTGGAAAGGATGAAGAAACCGCCGATTTTGTTTAAGTCTTTTAATTTTCCAAGATTAGGGGTGTGCATAACATGGTACAAACCGGCCAAAACCGACAGATAAATATGGTTTGGTTAACTTTAAAAATTGAAAATTGGTTCAATACTGAACCAAACCATTTATGAACTAAGTTGGTTTGGTTTCTCTTGTACTTAAACCGCGGAACCCGAACCGACCGGTATGTTTGAAATATAAGTCTAGCTACTATGTTTTTTTTATATATACACATGACCATGAACCACTACTTAGCTTCTCCGGCGACGTCACACAACCACTAGGTTCTGACTATATGCGATTATCCATCGGTACTAGCCCTTGCACAGCGGAAGTACACATAGAGTTTATCGTCGTCAACTACTTCAGCTCTTAGAACACCATCATTGGGGTACCAACCCTCAACAAGTTGAAATGCAACATCGTCGGGTACATGCTTCTCATGAAGTTCCCCACCCCAAACGGCACAGGTTGTGTAAGAGGAAGCCAACAGCTGGCACGAGAGTGTTATTCAACAATAGTGACACGCTCGAAGCGCCGCTATGAAATCCTAACAGTAGGAAGTTAGCCACCACTAACGGATAAAATTGACTACCCTAGAGATGATAAAGAAAAGTATGTTCAAAAGGAACCTGTTAACCCGGAGACTTCGCTACAGGTCATTAGCATCTCTGACGAGCACCCAGAGCGAACGGTGAGCATTGGCGCCCAACTCTCCCCTGAGATGGTAGCGGAGCTCACACAGTTCTTACGGGAGAACGCCACTGTTTTTGCCTAGTCTTACGTGGACATGTCTGGCATCTCCCGTGACATCATCACTCACAAACTAAGCATCAAACCATCCTTCTATCTAGTCAAACAAAAAAGAAGAGCCTTTGACAAAGAGAGATATCGTGCAATCAAGGAGGAGGTGGTCAAGCTACAGGGCATTGGATTTATCCGCCAAGTTAATTATCCGCAGTAGATCTCGAACCTGGTAATTGTAAAAAAGCCCAGTGGCAAATGGCGTATGCGCGTAGACTTCAAGGGTTTGAACAAGGCATGCCCCAAGGACAGTTTTCCGCTACCGCATATCAATCAACTGGTCGATGCCACAGTGAGACACGAATTGCTCAGCATGATGGATGCTTTTTCCAGCTACAACCAAATCAAGATGGATGCTCTCTCTCTAAAGCTAACTAGAGACCCCTCGGATCTCTAACGTTAACATTGGCGCCGTCTGTGGGAAGCCGATATAATGGCTTCGTCACTTACCATGCGTTAAGTCAGCTTAACGAGCTCAAAGAATTTTGTCTTCTCTTCCTTTGAATTATGAAAGTTGCTCACTGGGCATCGTCTTCTTTTGATCATCACTCTTCTCTTCTCTTGGATTATCATCCGCTTCCAGTGGCTTTTATTTTTTATTTTTTGGTTACGTCAAGCAATGTAATCCCATCCTTGGCGGTAACACAAAAATATATTTGCCCAATCCTTAGCAGTAACAAAAAAAAAAAAAAAAACAATTTGCCCAATCCATCCTTGGCGGCAATTCACTTAGCGGTAACAAAAAACAAATGATTAATTTCAGTTTACCCCCCTGAGGTTTGGGGGTGTCATCATTTCACCCCCCAAACTCTCAATTTCACTTTTTTACCCCCTGAACTTTCCAATTTTTGTCTTCCGTGCCCAATGTCTCCTATTCCGTCCAAATTGGACGTTAAGTCCGATAATGGGGCCCACTTTGAGGGCTAAAATGGTCAATTCAAGATAAAAAAATAATAAATTTTTTTTTTCTGTTTTTTTTGTTTTTTTTTTTTTATTTTGTCTTCAACCTATACACCACAAGTTATAATAGGTTTATAAAAACAAAAAAAAAAAATACTCTAGGTGGTTGAAAGCCGCTCGCTGGTCTACGATATTTGTGATATATCTCCGATAAAGTGAAGAATTTTAGGATAAATTCCCAATAAAGTGAAGAAATATATGTAAAAAATAATTTTACACTTTATCTGTAAATAAATATCTGTATATCCCCAATAAAGTGAAGAAATATCTGTGTAAAATAATTTTTGGTCTATGATATTTGTGATATATCTCCAATAAAGTGAACAATTTTAGGATATCCCCAATAAAGTGAAGAAATATCTGTGTAAAATCATTTTTTACAGATATTTATTTACAGATAAAGTGTAAAATTATTTTTTACAGATATTTCTTCACTTTATTGGGGATATATCCTAAAATTCTTCACTTTATTGGAGATATATCACAAATATTGTAGACCAGCGAGTGTGTAAAATCATTTTTTACAGATATTTATTTACAGATAAAGTGTAAAATTATTTTTTACAGATATTTCTTCACTTTATTGGAGATATATCCTAAAATTATTCACTTTATCGGAGATATATCACAAATATCGTAGACCAGCGAGCGGCTTTCAACCACCTAGAGTTTTTTTTTGTTTTTATAAACCTATTATAACTTGTGGTGTATAGGTTGAAGACAAAATTTAAAAAATAAATAAATAAAAATAAAAACAAAAAAATATATAAAAAAAAAGAGGGAATTTTTTATTTTTTTATTTTTATTTTTTTATCTTGAAATGAACATTTTAGCCCTCAAGGTGGGCCCCATTATCGGACTTAACATCTAATTTAGACGGAATAGGAGACATTGGGCACGGATGACAAAAATTGAAAAGTTCAGGAGGTAAAAAAGTGAAATTGAGAGTTTGAGGGGTGAAATGATGACACACCCAAACCTCAGGAGGTAAACTGAAATTAATCAAAAAAGAAACAACAACAATTTGGTGCCCATTTGCTCTGGACACCCAGCACCGCCAAGCTTCCCCTACTCAATTGCCCTCTCTCGTCAACACACCGCAGAACTGCATCAAAATGCCTTCATCATCATCATGGCGTTAGCGGCATCATCAGCGTCAAGCGCCAGAGCTTGTCTAGCCGCGAAGCAGAGCCTCACCAATTCCTCAAATTCAATGGCATCGCTCACTTACAATCTGCAATTGCAGCGGTCAAACCATCACAAACCACACTAGACCCCGTTTGCCGGCTCTCGACCCTATTGCTCCGAGCAACACAATCATCCATGGCCCCTCTACCTTCTCCGCCAAACCGCTGGCCAAGCTCCGCCCAGCTCCAAGTCCCTACTGAGCACAAAAACTCCGCTACCACTGGCCACAGCCACGCTCCCCCAACCGGCAACCGCTAGGCAGCCTCTGCTGGGCAGCATCACCGCTGAGCATCCTCCGCTGGGGCAGCATCACCGCTAGCCATCCTCCGCTGGGTAAATCTCCGCTAGACACCACCGTTAGCTGTCAACGTCAACAAGCCTCCGCAAGGCAACTTCCACTGCACGGAACCCGCTAGGCAACTCACCGCCAAACAGCCGCCGCTGGGATCCTCCACCAAGCTCTGGACACCCAGAAACATGCTGTAGGCACCCAGCAACTTCTGCTTCGCTCATTCAGCGGCAAGTCCGTCAAACAGCAGCTCGGCCTTCTCACGCCTTCCTAAAGTTCAATTGCTGAGCGTACACTCTATCCACTTGTTGGTTCTTATCTAAACAACAGCCACCTCCTTCAAGCTAGCTGTCATCCGGTTGCTTACTGTTGCTCATCAACCGCACCAAAAGAAAAGCTAAGTCTCTCATACTTTCTGCTTGTATGTCATCGAGTTCATCATATGTTTACACATATACATACCGCATAAACAGAGTCATGATTCAAACTTGGTAGCCTCATGCGCTGTTGATCAAGTGACTTGGATACACATGTATACTCATGCACACCTTCATAGTTGTGCTGCACATATATGTTCATTGCATGCCACATGCATAAACTCTCAGCTAGACAGCTCATGTGTGCACACAGCTATAGTTTTCAAATCAGACACAAAACACCGAGGCCACTATCTTGTCTTCTTCTGGAAACTAGCTTGATTGTATAGCTATTGTACATATAACAACACATATGTCAGTATATGAAAAACTTGGCTCACCAACCTTATAGGCAATTGATAGGGCGTCATCTGTGACCACACATATATACTACATATTCGTGTCTTTCACTTTGTGCAAAGTCATTTAGAAACCAACTATCCAAGCATGCCTCTTATTCTTCCAGTAAGAATAAGTCAAAATTCTCATAAATGCTTATCTCCCATGCTTAAATGGTCTGTCTAGTCCACTTGCCAACATTTGACATTCATGATACATATACATCCATGGGCTCCAATTGATTAACATTGAAAATGTTTAGTTCATGCATGTCCACTGTATCTCACATATATGCTCCTATGGACATATATTATTATCTATTAGACATACACATTTGACATGTTAATTAGCAAACGAATCATACATGATAACTTTATAAAAAAGTCTTCTCCAAATTTCATTGCCAAATTTAAAATTTATGTGAGACAATCAAACATGTCATTGTTGACAACTACTACATCGCTTATATACTTCGCTTGAAATTTTTATCAAAATACATATGCAAGCTATAGTATTTGATTTCACAAATCTTATATTAATCATTCATTTTGTTTCAAGGAGATCTAAACTATTCCTATCGAGCATTACTTGCAAAGAATATCTCGATGACCATTGGTGCACTTTATCGGAACACCTCACTTGTCGATCACATGGAGCGTTATGCTTGGACAACTCCAACATGATTTGGGTACTTATATCAATTCCAACTCTAGCTCACTCCAAATCGGCATAAGATAAGTAACTATATCTTATCTTTTACGCACTTGCAATTAGAGCCATTGCCATGCCTTTACATGCTTTTACTACTTCTAAGCATGCCTACAATATATCACACTTGATATGCATTTACATGCTTCTATGACTTTAAGCATGCTTACCACTTGTACCAATTTTACTAGTACACCTACTATGCTCAAAGCCATGCTTCAAATGTCTCCATGATCCTTAAGCATGTTTACAACAATGCAAAATTGTTATTAGCAACTTTACTACTAGTACATGCTGTACACATGCCATGCTTAATTAAATCAATTTAATGCGACAACTTAAACAAACTATGCCACATCTAGAAGCTTGTGACACTTATGACTTAATTAAACATGCTCGGATAACGACTTGCTTGGGTATCGAGCATGACCACGACTTGCTTGGGCCACGCCCCGCATGCTGGCACATCGCCTACCCGCTTAACTACTCCCAACTTGCTCGAACACAACCTAACTCGCTCAAACATATCCAACATGCTTTAGTTAAGCTCTAGGTTCACAATGCTTCATAACTTTCATCAGAAGCTACTCCCCAAAATTTTATATGGACACCCATCACACTTGCAATTATCTAATATGCATGTCACATGGCCATAAGATCCATATATTATTACTTGCTATACTTATTTGTTATCGTTCATACAATTACAAACTTTACATATACTCTATATGTAAACATATGATCTAGCCTCCGGGCACCATACTTTGTCAAACTCTCCCCACGGGAAAGAGACCGAAACAGGTATAGACTCCAAGAGTCTATGGTCCACGACCAACCGCCAAGCGGTAAGGCAACGCCTTATAATGACGATGACCGCTACGCGGCATTGCAGTCAAGCTTTTTCTCCTCCCGGAAAGAGTAAATGGACCAGTTAACGCAGCACACGGCAGCCATTGATCTGGCAGTTAACCCCCGACGCTTGGGTATCAAAGATTAGGTTCGCTACCTAACGCCCACTGCTTTAATGCAGCTCCCCTCATGAAACAATTTTCCGACCATAGGAGGTCTATAGCCAGGAGTGGGGGACTCCTTGGAGGGCCTAGCAGGGGCCCACCTGAAAGGGCATAAGCGTTCCCTCCGACCAATTCTAGAGGGACGACGCACTTGCACTAATTATGCTCACAATAAGGCACAAAGCCACGCTTTGGTATCAACCCCGCAAGAAAACCCTCCTTGACTGGGGACTTCGGGGACTTGTACATACAGCTCAGCATAATTAGAACCGGTCACGCTCATGCCTCAGGGCAACACCTTCGAGCTCCGCGCTCTTGCCTTCACGGCACCCCCGGGCTTCCCGCTCACGCCTCCGCAACACCCCCCGAGCTTCCCGCTCACGAGCTCTAACGCTCACGCCTTCGCAGCATCCCCGAGCTTCACGCTCATGCCATCACGACACCTTCGAGCTTCCCGTTCACGAGCTCTAACGCTCACGCCTTCGCAGCATCCCCGAGCTTCACGCTCACGCCTTCACGGCACCTCCGAGCTTCCCTCTCACGAGCTCTAACGCTCACTCCTTCGCGGCACCCCCCGAGCTTCTCGCTCACGAGCTTTAACGCTCACACCTTACCGGCACCCCCGAGCTTTCACCCTAACGCCTTCCCGGCACCCCCGAGCTTCACGCTCACTCCTTCCCGACATTCTGAACTTTACACTCGCATCTCCTCAACATAGTACACATTAATGGAATATTGAATTCTTCTACCATTTGTCGCTTGCAACAAATCGAATTCCTTTCACGTTCCATTAATACAAGCGAAAACCAAACAAACACAAGCGTTCGCATATTCATCGTTCATGAGTTACAAACGTTTGTCTTCATGGCACTCATGCAACTTACATCTCACGAGCGTAACCTCTTCAAACTCGACCTCGTTCGTTTTCTTGCGCGCATCACGCATTTATCATATGCAATCCGTATGCTCATTCTTAATATGCTCACACAACCATATGCGTTCTCAAGTCCATACGGCATAATCAATCATACTCGGCACCATTCACATGTATACATCAACATGTATCATGCACCTCGTACATTCGTATATGCTAATGCATATCAGTTCAACTCACATATGTTGCCCAATACAACAAGCATTCTACGTGCTCATGCTCCTATTTTTGTTTCGCAGGTTAAAGAGTCCCTTCTTACTTACGGTGTAACACCCCGTACCCAGAAATATTATCCCTTAACCTATTTGCATTGCATTTAGATATTTCGAGTCATCATATCCTTAAATTAGCCTTCCTAATAGGAAATTATTTTTATGGAGTTTTGAAAATTATTTTCTTAGCATGGAATAATAGAGCACGACAATACGAGAGTGTAGGCGCAAACGGTTCGTTAAACGGAGTTGTAACGAGAAAGTTATGAGTATTTTTGTGTGAGGGGCATTTTGGTCTTTTCATCTTACCCTACCTTAATTACGTTGAAAACAAAACGAGAGAGAGAGAAAGAGAGAGAGAGAGAGAACGCCATAGCCTTGCCGCCCACCTTTTCCGTCGCCGGCGCCGGCGCCGATTCCGGCCAAATCCGGCCACAATTCTTACACCATTCTCTTCCTCTCGTCATGGGCTTTCTATTGATATATGTCTCAAGACATAGTCATCAAGTGTGCGCGACGAATCGAAGGAGAGAAGATTTAGTGATTTTCCGGCTATTTTTCAAATTCCGACCAAACCGTCGACATTTTGGAGAAACCCCAAGGTAATCCGGTTGAGCAAGCTTCCGAGGACATTCCGAAATGGAACTCACCTAGTCACCCTTCATTGTGAGTTGGACTTTGTTTTAAAGAAATGCATGCAATTACTTCAACTCTTTGATATTTGATTTCTTTAATTATCTATTTAATATTCAAGAAGTTTATTGTGATTTCTCATAAATTATTGTTGTAGTCATTATGCAATTTTATAATTTATGTTTGAAGTAAATTGCTTATTTTTGGGAAAGAAATAACATTTTCAAATGGTCTATTAGATATGAAGTTTTAAATGTTGTTACGTGTACGAAAAGAAAGAACCTTCTATTTTGGCAAATTAAATTGGATTTCAACTTATTACCTTACGAGTACCCAACCCCAACAAGATACAGCGATACTTCATCAGTTTTCCGATTACGTGCACGTATACCCTCATGCTCTGCTTGTGTACCGACAGACGCACAAGTGTATGACCAGCTTCCCCGCTCTGCCTGATGCGCACAGGTGTACGACCAGTTCTTCCCCCTCCCCCGCTCTGCTCATGTTGAGTTCGCTCGGCATGAGTGTATGACCAGTTGTCCGCCACGCTCTGTCTATTTTGATATAGCTCATTATAGGTGTATGACCAGCTTTTAGGTACAAGTTTGGTAATGCTTTTTAGTTTTGGAAGTTATGCAAGATGCCTTGGACTAAGTTACCTTTGCAAGCAAGTATCGAGTTTACTTCCCAGTTAATACCTTCAGTTTTCTTGAGACCTTACTAAAGCAAAGTGCTTATTTTGTTACAAGTTTATCTTATAAATTAGTATTTGAAAGTATTCGTGACATATAACTTTTGAACTTGTCTTTTTACTATAAGTGGTTAATTGCATACCAAAGGTTTACGAAAAAAAATTTTGAGGAAAAATAAGATTTTTGGAAAGTAGTTTTAAATATTCAATTATTTTTTTCCTCTCACTGAGCTTGTCTCACGTTTTCTATGATTTTCTCGGGGCTCTTTGGTTTTCTATTTTGCCCAGGTTAGTGTTGCAGAGGTCGAATCAATATCCACATCAAAGGCATGCATCCACTTGATCTTTTTGATCTTCTGACATCAGTCATATAGTTTACTTAGTAGTAGTTCTTATGTTAATTAGAGGAGCTTTGAAATGCCATAAGTAAATTGAGGTCTATTGAAATTGCATGTAAATATTAGACGAGACACTTTCATCTATTCATTGATGGTTAGTGAAAGTTGATTTTGTTAGAGACAAGAGGTCATATTGGGAGTTATTGGAGATTTATGATATTAGAAGTGTATTGTTGATTTACAGGTTTTTGGATAGTTCATTTCTAGGGGAGGTTATGTCGAATTTTTGATAGAATCTCTCTTATTTGGTCTACACAGGTCCACTTCGGATTCCAAGGTGGAATCCGAGGGTGGTCCTGTCATACGGAGTTCGGGGACTTGTATGGGCTAGGCGCCTCTCGGACGTACTTATGCTTGATGACATCATGTGTATAACTGCCCAACCAAGAAGTCACTCTTACTTGGGGACTTCGGGGACTTGTACATACCTCCACTAATATAGAGGATTTGTTACATCACCAATCATAAGTAACACCCTCTTAGTGGGCCCACAAGCCATGGTGGGACCCAACTGCGGTATACATGTCGTAGCCCGGCATACAACCTAGCTACCCCGTGGTAGTCGGAAGCGGCCAAGACCTCTCCGGGAAGCAACTTTCCCGGCCTTGCTAAGTTACCTTCACAAACATGCTTTCTAAGACTTGAATAGTGGTTTTAGCATCCCACATGGAAGAAAATGTAAAGGATAGGGGTTCTCTTACCTATAAAAAGGACCCCTCCTCACACTTAGAAGCCATCCCATTACATCCTCATGTAATACCCTTGAGCCGCAAGGCCCAACACTTATAGTTAAACATTTAAGTGGACGTAGTCTCCCGCTAAGGCGGGAGATGAACCACTATACTTCTCGTGTCTCATTTACTCTCTCTCTCTCTCTAAAGCTAATTAGAGACCCCTCAGATCTCTAACGTTAACAATACTCATTCTGTTCTTACATAGAATCCATGGGGATTCTGTGGACTAATTCAACAAACTTGGGGACATTTAAACATCTCATGATGTTGGTTGACACGCAAACACGCTAGTCACGTGTTGCGCCATTGTCCACCTATAAATGCTACTTATACTACACTCCTAGCACATATCATATGATCAACGGGCTCACTCCCCGGATCATCCTATTTAGTCAATTAGATTTGACAATGCCAGAGAGTTTACATCGAAGATTTTTTATGGTTATTGCAATACGACTGATGTTGGACATCATATTCCCATGAACACACCCAAATGGTCTGGCAGAAACGACTACGATGGTAGCCGGGACATTGGTAATGCGCACCAATCTCCTTATATCCGCTTGGGGTGATGCAATATCGCATGCAGCTATGCTAATTCGTCTACGACCCACTGCCACTCAATCTACCTCTGCGTTACAGCTAGTGACTGGGTACCAATATCGTACTTACGCATATTTGAGTGTGCCAATTGCGCCGCCACAGCGCACTATTATGAGTCCTTACAGACGAATGGGCAACTACATTGGATTTGAGACTCCAACAATCGTCTGCCACTTAATGCCCTTGCTAGGCGATCTCTTTACCGCATGTCTTGTGGAGTGTCACTTTGATGAGACAGTCTTCCCGTCGTTAGGGGGGGATAAAAACACGAATGTTCAGCAGGAACGATAGAAATTGTCGTGGTCGGACACCATGTCTCATCTCGATCCCTGTTAAAGTGACGAGATCACACATATCTGCTGCAAATATGCCTGCAAGGATGGACGTCCCTAAGAGAGGACGTACCGCCACCCTACATGGAAGTAGGCATGGCACCAACGCCAAAGAGAGTGGCACTCTGGCGTTACAGGCCATGGCCCCAGCTAGGATGCGTGGAAGGCCCGTGGGTTCGAAGGATACTTTGGCACAAACCAATCCTTGGATCATCGACACTCAAAATCTTCCGGATTATGGTTATCGTTGAGGGACACCTCAACGTCAGAATCTATTCTTGAGAATATAGAGCTCTATGAAAATTACACTAGTGTACATGAGACGTGGGATAGAAACTCCATCATGATTGATGATGTATTCGCGCATTTCGTTGCGCATGAGTTTGTTGAGTATGATGATATCGAACCATACTCCGTTGATGAATGAATGCCAACGTAGAGAAATTTGGCCTAAATGGAAAATGCGATCCAGGTTAAGTTTGATTCTCTAACGAAGAGGAAGGTTTTTAAGCCAGTGATGCCAACACCTCCTGACATGAAACATGTTGACTAATGGGTCTTCGTTAGAAAGCGTGATGAGAAAAAGAGATGGAAATCTCGCCTTATGGCGCAAAGCTTCTCACAAAACGCCCTGGAATCTACTATGATGAGACATATTCTCTCGTAATGGATGTCATTGCACTCCACTACCCTGTCAGTTTGGTAGTTTCCGAATAACTGAACATGCAGCTTACAAATGTGGTCACTACGTATCTCTATGGGGATCTAGATACGGAATATACATGAAGGCTCATGGTGAACTTTATTTACCCAAGTCAAGTGGCTCTAGACCGTGGAGCGCGTTTTACAAAGAGGTTGAAACGCTCACTAAAGTGACTACTTGATTGGGAAGGGATATGCCCGTGCGTTTCCATAACAAGTTTTGGATTCTATTGCTGTTCATGTTGGACATGATCTTCATTGGAAGTCCTTAAAGAGTTAAAGGAAACCGCTGAACACTTGAAATTCGATTTTAAGATGAAGGATTTTGGGAGAACACGATTATGTCTCATTTTGGAACTTGAGCATCGTGTTGATAGATGCTTAGGCATTTTGACAAGGTCAAACCTTCAAGCACCCCCATGATCATCCGTAGTCTTGATCCTGAAAATGATCCTCTTCGTCTGAAGGATGATGATGAAGATGTGCTAGAGGCAGAAGTACCTTACTTGAGTACAATAGGTGCATAATTGTACTTAGCTCAATGCACAAGACCGGACATCTCATTTGCCATGAACTTGTTAGCTAGATATATCTTTGCGCCAACGCGACGCCATTGGATTGGTATAAAAGATATCTTTCGGTACTTGAGATGTACGATTGATATGAGCTTGTTCTATCCCTACAGAGAGATGATGAATTCGGACCCATCACATACCAGGAACGCCGCCAACACTGGCCTGCGTCCACTCTCCCCATCCCAAAACGACATAAGTGTTTTGGAAGGTTTTGCTGATGTTGGGTATCTCTCTGACCCACACAAAAGTCATTCCCAAACTGGTTAAGTGTTCATCATGGGTAAAGACCATGATATCTTGGAGGTCTACAGAACAGACCCTAATCACTATATCTTCGAACAATGCAGGGATTGTTGCTCTTCACGAAGTGGTTCGTGAATGTATATGGATTGGATCCATAATTATACATGTTCGAACAATTGTGGTTTGAAGTCTACCATAGATGAGCCTACAAGTATTTAGAATAATGCTGCTTGTTTTGAACAAATGAAGCAAGGCTACATCAAAAGCGACAACACCAAGCATAATCAGCAACAACAGACTCTCCTCAAGATCAAAGTGAACTAGGTTCGATTTGAGGACAATGTGGCAGACTTGCTCACCAAGTCATTGCCTAAATTCCACATTCGAGAGGCATGTTGGTAGCATCATTTGCGGAAGTTATCCGAACTCCTATGACCATAGTCATCAGGGGGAGATGTCTACATGTATGGTCTCGAAACATGAAGGGTGTGTTGTACTCTTTTTTCCCTTCGGCAGAGGTTATTTTTGTCCCACAGGGTTTTTGTTACTCGGCAAGGTTTTTAATGAGGCAACGAGAAGAGCACCACGTTTAGGCAACACAAGGGGGAGTGTTCAAGTAAATCCAGAATGTGTGTCTGGCCCAAACTCTAGGTTACTTGACCTAGTTGTAATAGGGTTTTGAATTAGAGATATTCCCGGAGATATTCATATATCCGATTAATTGTACGATTATCTTTCCTTGTACAACTTTGATTCTATGTCTTGTAATCCTCTATATAAAGAGACCCCTATTATCAATAAAAGCACGACTCAATTCTCTCCCAATTCAATTTTCCTTAAACACATATTTGTTTTTTTTTAAGGGAAAATATTCATATTTGTAATTTGAAGGAGTTAAAGCTTTTGGTCATGAAGTTACCGAAGATTCAAGGTTCGATGGAAGAGAAAAGGCTTCACCATTATCATCTTACTACCTTCTTGACATATTTTTTATTTTGTTTTTTGATAAAAGAATATGTATTGTGTGTTGCCTTTTTTATTTTACTGTTTTTTTGTTTTATTTTAGCGGAGTGAAATCTATACTCCTCATTTTACAATCTACACTCATCCTTTCTTTTTTTAGTAACTTAAATTTTCTTTTTAGTAACTGAAATTTTATCTTTTTATAAGAAATTCAACCAAAAAATAAAAGAATGAGTGTGGATTGTAAAATGGAGAATGTGGATTTCGCTTCTCTTATTTTAAATGATATAAAATATGTATATTTGAATACTCAAAATGAACAATCTAAAGTAATATGAAGTAAATAAAAAAGTCTCTAAGAGCTATGCTAGAGTTTCTCTCTAGAATTTCTACAAGCACCTTCTTCAATGTCTAATATTGCAGATACGGTCGCAAGCTTTCCTCTAAGCTTGCGTTACAACTTTACACATCTGTGGATCTCACAACAATCCTCAGGACAGTACTGCCTACCTAGTTTATGAACCTCCGCGTTGATGATCGGTAAGCTCGTATGGAAGGTGTCACGCCCCTGATTTTTAACACAAATAAAAATCGATATATAGTCCCATAATTATACACGCGTGATCATTCAACCATCAATACCAAGTACCTGGAAACGTTTTCCTTTAAACCACATACATATTGATGTCTTGAACCCACTATGTCAATATTGACCCGCCCACAGAGTCATATATTACATAAGCTTACGAATTAATTGTCAACAAAAAAATAAAACGTAAATGCTCCTCAGAGGTTACTACAACGGAAGTCCAAAATAACGGTAAAGTCACAAAAATGGCTTCCTACTGTAAAGCTGCACAGGCGCTATCTCAGCTTCAGCCCCGATTATCCTACCCTGCAGGATTAACCCCTACACAATTTAAATGGTGCACCGGGTTGCCACACAACAAACCCGGTAAGCTTTTGCAAGCCCGTATGAGTAACTCAAAACAGTCAACATAACTCACACCAGAAATAAGGAAAACAACTCACGCTTTGATCCCTTAGAACACGAAATAAAGGAGAATAACCCTCCCTTAATTCCCTTTCAAATCAAAATAAAAGAAAGCTAACTTACACCTTGGTTTCCTTTAAAACGAAACATAGAAAGAAACACACTCCTTGGTTTCTATCAAATATAACATAGAAAACAACTCACACCTTGATTTCTATCAAATATAACATAGAAAACAACTCACACCTTGAATTCTATCAATCGTACCATAGAAAAGCAACTCACACCTTGATTTCTATCAAATATAACATAGAAAACAACTCACACCTTGAATTCTATCAATCGTACCATAGAAAGCAACTCACACCTTGATTTCTATCAATCGTACCATAGAAAGCAACTCACACCTTGATTTCTATCAAATCATTAATAAGGAAAACAACTTGCACCTTGTCCCCTTAAAAACCGTTAATAAGGAAGCAACTCACACCTTGTTTCCTAAAAACACGTAATCTCATGAGTTAGATATAACCAATTCCCGTTACCCCATGAATCACAATTGTGGCAGACAGACTAGAGCTCTAACTGAATTCGTAACCACTCGTCCGGCCAAAGACGTGATTACCTGATATTCTGCCCAAGGTCATAGACCTTCATTCCTCGAACTTTTCAGTCCCTTGGAATAAAACATTAAAGAAGTCGCACTGGACTCAAAATGTTACACAATCTTAACGCTTTTCAAAACAAATCGAAATCAACATTTCCACAATCATTCGTTTTCTGAAAAGCCATATCACAAAACAATAAAAAGCATCATTCATGCATATTGTTTTCATAAATCAACAAAACCCACAAATACATATATATTTCATGTAAATATATATATACGTAGTCATCCGCTCAGGAATGCCTACTAATACGTATTAAAGGTAAATCAATAACTCTGAAAACGATAAAGGTAATTCCGTTCATAAATGAACCTTGTGAAATTACTCTCCTCGAAACTCCCGCTGCGTCTTCACACCACTAGACTACTTACAGAACGCCCTCTGTCTTCCCTAAGGAAGTACAGCCTTGATTCAGTCAATGGAACACAAGGAATAACGTTAGAAACCCTAAATCGAACTAAAATTTCCAAAGTGACGCCAATTGAGGCGAAACCACATCCGAGGCCTCCCAATGTCTCCGGAATACTTCCACGATCGATATGTCCAAACCACAAGTCGATCGGACGCTCAGATCCTCACGGATCGAATAAATCGAACGGTCCGAAACCGTGAAAATCATAACAAATTCATACAAACTCCAAAAATTGCGTATTATATATCAAAATGCTCGTATCGATGAGTAGAAGATATATAATACCAGAAACAGTCCCTTACATGGCCGGAACGCCACCACATGCAGTGGCCCACCGCCGCCGGCCAAAACTCAGTATTTCACAAAACTTCCAACATCAAAGATGTTCATCTCAGTATGCCTAACCACTTTCATAACTAGCCTCAAGTCAGAATCTAAGTAAAAAGGGTCGAAAACTACCTCACAAACCGTGAATCACTGTCCAATCCGAGTTGAACCAACTTCTATGTAAATCGATCCAAACAACCACCACAGATCGATCAAGGAGGCTCCTGCGAACTCCACAAGCCTGGTTTGAAGTCCCGCCGTCGTCGGAGATTGGAGAACCGATCGGATCCGATTTCCTCAAACTTCGCCGCCTTCTAGCGCCGCCACCACCGAGTATCGCCACTAGAGGATGCCAAAGGGACGACCAGAGCAAGGAGGCGAGCTAATCTGGAAGATTTCGCCGCCAGAAAAGCCGGGTCTGATCGGCCGGGTCCGGGTCGGGTCAGTCGGGTTTCTTTGATTCTGAAGGTGCAGTCGAGAGAGAAGAGAGAGAAGGAAATTTCCGGAAATGGAAATTGGAATTATGAAATAATTTCCGGAAATCCTCTATTTATACTAAAACGGAAACTTTTTCCGAAAGCCATAATTTCCTCATACAAACTCCGATTTTCGCGTTCCACATGTCCACGAACTCGTATCGACGCGTTCTACAACTTTCGTTAAGGAAGTTTTCGGAGAATCTCAACGTATCAAAAGTCAACCTTGAAACCCCCCCTCCCTAAATCCACACTTTTCGAATATTTATTCGTCCGAAACACTTCCGCTCCGTCCACGAGCCACGAAACCATCCAATAACCACAAATTAGATTCCGGAAAATCCTCGGAAAATAAATACGAATTTCCGGGGCATCACAGAAGGTACGTTGAGTACGTAAGATCTAGGGATCCCATGGTGGCGCTTAGATTAGGGAGGTTTCTCCCCGATGGTGTGTTGCTCGGTTCGATAGTGTAGTACATCTAGATGAGGTACTACGAGGAGAACTATGGTGGTTTAACAACGCCGTAGTTGTGGAGGTTTCAACTTATCATGGTCTTTCAAATCTTCTATTGTTTCTTTGAGCAATATAACTATTTAAGTGCAGATACATAATCTTTTGTCTGCTCTGAAGTCAGAGAAAGTAGCAAGGATCATAAGAGCCATGCTTGGCTCGGTTATTACAATGGATTGATTTAGCTTGAAATCTCTCTCCCATCATTATAGTTCATATAGTCCTCCCTGTTGATGAGATTGTTTGGTCAAAGAAATCTTTCAAGCTTACATCGATGACAGGGGTTGCTGTTTCTTTTGTCTATGAAAAGATCGTGGGAGTTTACTCACAATGTCATCACCAGGAACATACTTCTAAAAGCTATTCGGTTGTGCCCGTGACGGGGAAGGGTGGAATCACGGTAGATCCTCACTAATTGACCTAGTTAACACCCTAGCAGCGGCTAGGGCCTTGTTTTCTCCCTCTCCACCAATGTTCTTCCACGTCATTGGTATGTTATGTATTGAATAATGATACACCTAAAATAGGTGTATAAATAAATCCCTGCAATCTCAATGGTTATTGATGGTAGTATAGGAAAGGGGGTGTCTCCCACAGAGGATTTTGGCTCATGCAAAACAGACTCTGAAAACTCGAAACAGACACTAGACAAAGACGAAATTAACAACTATATCTAGACTCAATCAAAAATTATGAAATTAAATGCATACTAACCAAACACACAGAAAAAGAAGCACACAAATTAAAATTTGGGGGTAATCGGAGTTGAATTGCTATACTTAATAAAATTAAAAAAACAGGAGATAGAAGACTAACGAAAATAAAAGTTTATTTTGGGATTTTGGTTTTCGAATCTAATATGGGAAAAGTAGCTAGGAACTACTTCTCACCACTAGACAATGATTACACCTATGATATATTTACTAACATGTTCAATTCATTCGGATATCCTTACTCAAACTAAGTCAATAATGTGTTGCACTTAACCTATCGACCTTTCTTATTTGGTATGTTAAGAGAATGGTGTTTTCAACTTAACTTAGCATCTAGAATGAAACCTAGAGTGATGTTCTCGCACAGCTCTCACCTAGAAGTCATTAAGGTCTAAAAGATTTTGAATAACGCTAGACACTTTCGGTACTGATGTTGTCCTAATCTACCTAGACGTTGGTTTATATGAATGGGGCTCAAGTCACTCACTCGCTACTCTAGAATGGAAGTAGACATGATGATCATACAAGACACTCATAGCTTTACAACCTAGCATGCATACTAATGTTGCACACCATCAATAAACATACAAAATTGATCAATGAACAAACAATAAACCAATGAATATCCGAAATCCGAAGAACATATTAAATAAACACCAATATCATAGTTACACCATGTCTAGGGCTAAAAGCAGCCCCTAACTAAAACAAAATTAGCTACTCATCATCTTAGAAAACACACGAAAGAAATACATGAGTTTTGGAAAGAAGAAAGAATCAAAAAGATGGAAAACAAGCAAACGATTGATCTCCAGATTCCAGTGATCGATCGTTTCTAGGCTCCAAACTTTACTTCTTCTCCTTGAGTTGCTTGAATGGTTTCTTCCTTCTCTTGTGCGTTGTAGACCCTGATTGTGACTTCTAAAAGCCTTTTATTCAGTCTTAAAACTCTTCTACTTTGTTCCCTTGTAGACCTCTAACTCTTTGCTTCAAAGAAAAGTCATAATCTATCAAAAATCCTTATTGAATCAGAATTCCAGCACTTTCCTTCTTTAAGCCTTCTTTCCCTAATTTGCTTCGAAAACCCAATAAACACAAAAACAAATAAATTTTCTAAAAATAATATAAACTAACAAAGAAAAGCATAGGGTTAAATAATAATAATGTCACATAAATATGCTCCTATCAAATAGGTGAAGAGATTTGCTTGGATTATTGATGGCTTAGGGCTGAAGCAAACCTCCTCTTTATTCTTCAAACTTAGCTACCTAAACTTATTAATGCTTCCTATGGTGGCGTAGCTGCCAACGGTGACGAGCATGAGACATACCCTTCCAGTCTCAATCTTTACCCTAGGATTTGTCAACGGGGCTCTACCCTCAATATCATGACCTAGTTCGAATCTACTATGTATTCCCTAGAAATTTTAGACTCCTAGGATAATAAGGTTGCCTCTGATTCTATGACCCACTGTTGTTAGCCAAATAGCCACCTTCAAGTATAACGGGTACAATTAATGGTATAGGGATTTAAGAAAGGTTGTCGAACCCACGAGGATTGGATTCCTTTCACTAACTAGGGTGTGAACCTAAGGAGAGCTATAATATGCAAATGTACAATCACGAACCTCGAATCACAAGAAAATCTAAGCTCATGGTGAGTATGTGCAAGATGGAGTAGTAATTTGATTTTGATTTTTTTAATATATTTTTGAATTGGAAACAACTAGATACTCAAATGTAAACTAAATTACTCTAAACTAAACTAGTGATCAAATGGATGAAAGTTAGGATTGAGATTGTCTACCACTAATTAACCTCCCTTGTAAGTATTGATGTATTTAAATATGAATGATGCTAAATTAATTAACCAATTTCTCTCCTTACATCCCTCTCGGGTATGACAAGGGACATGCTCCTTTTGTGATATCAAGCAACCCCTCTCGGGTGTAGTACTTAACGACTTAAGTCTTGCATTTCAATTCGGTTAGGTATCTAGTGCATTACCCTAAGTGCATAAAATTTGGAAATGAAGAAATTATGCAAACCAACCAAGCTTATCTCTAAGTTATTGTAATTCACAACTGATACGCTAAAAGCAAGCGCGTAATTTAACCCTGCAAAATGTAGTTATCAATATAGAATAAGTAGGGATCGTTCTAGCCGGGGATTGAGAGTGCACCTATAATTGCATAAACAACTAAAGAATTAATATAAGTATAAAATATTATTTACAAAAATAAAACAAAGAATGAAGATATATACAAGTTAACATAAAGAGGAGGGATTTTAGGATTTTGTAATAAAAAAATAAAAGAAACAAAAATAAAAATGTAAAATACATATACAAGGGGTGGAATGCAAGGAAAAAAGATCAAAACCACAATCATATGAATGAAATCCAATCATAAATCCTATAGTTGATCTTCTATGTCATGAGAAAGAAGTTGACCATGTGAAACGTTAATAAGCAAACGATTTCCCATATTTTACTTTCCTTGAATATTTAATCTAAGTGAAAGTACCTAAATTAATCCTATTGAACAAGCAATCATAGTCTAGAAAGCTAGCTAATCAAGAACACATTCAATGCATGAAGAATAAAGAAAGGATGTCAACCAAAGTGCACAACCTAGTATGAAAAAGTTCATCTATTTGCAATCCTCCTTAACTGATTTCGACTTTTGTCCAAAGCCTTTACTACTTATGAAATAGGTTTACAAAACTATTAGGTGAATTGTTTACCTAAATCTAGCTCCAATTACATGCATATATCCTAAGTTGGCCACCAAAGAACATAAACATGCAAAAAATTTCTGTAATCCAAAATCAATCAAGCAATCTCACATAAGCAACATAGAAATCAACACAAACAAATTGCAACTTTATTTCAAAACATAGAGACGGGCTTTAAACTTTGCCCTTAACATCATGTTAACTAGAATTCATAGTTTACGAAATCAAACAATGAAAACAAAAGAAAAAGATGAAATACATCATGAAAGATGAATGACAAAGCCTTGAGACGAAGAACTTGAAGATCCTTGAAAGCAAGCAATCTTCTAGGGATGACACAAGGGTGGATGGCTTGATGTATTGCATGGCTTCTTCTCCTCCTTGGTTGATAACGCAGACTATGAAGACTAGATACTGGAATTGATTTTTGGTGTGTGAAAAGAATGAAAGAATTGGTGAATGAAAACGTCCCAAGGATGCATCTATATATAGGGGATGTTCAAGCCTTCTGGATCCTTCTTTTAATTTCTAGGAATTATCTAATTGATCCACACAGCTCCAACCAATCACATAAATCCACGTCAGCATTCTTGTGTCATCCTACTAGTGAGAAGCCTTCAAAATTGCACCTTGATTCTAGGAAGATATTCTTTGCCGAAATGAATATTTTCTAATTTTATCTCCTAAAATTCGTCCAAATAGAGGTGTGAGCAACAAGCAACATATCTGGACTTGTTTCCATCTTTTTTGCATGTTGTAATCCCTTAAAACTCTCCAAGGATGATGCCAAACCCTTCTAGAAGCCTCTAGGACGTCACATGTGCAATATTATCTGAAATATGAAGCATAAATTCGGCCAGGGGCTTCCCGATGTGATTTAGACCTCAAAACAGAAATTCCCTTCAAAAGTCCGATTCACGCGCAGCTTGACCTTCCTGTACTAAATCGGCCATAACTTCTTCTAGAAAAATGATATTTATAAGCCATAAAAAGCTCTGGAAACTAGACATTTGAGGCTTTCCACCAATATAAAGATCATCTGGAACAAGAAGATCAAGATGGTGATCTCGATCTAAGGGTGGAAGACTACAAGGATCAAGACCCAGAAACTGGCGATTTTGATTAAGTCTTTTTATTTTCCAAGAGATGTAGGCAATTGCCATATTGGTTAAAGAAACGATGATGTAATTCCGTTTGGCTTATTAATAAAAGTTGAGTTCTTTTCTTTATGACTCCTTTTTAATTACGAGCTTTTCTTTTAGGAATGGATGAACTTCAATGTCTTGCGGATAGTGCGACTACGCACACCATTCTACGACATAGGCAATTATTCTTGGAGATGTTGCCTACATATTCATCTGTGACTACGATGGCTGGGCCATCAGGTTTAGTTCAAGGACATGGAATGGCCCAATTCCTTTTGCCTAATGGCACCTTGATTAAAGTCACTGAAGCTCTCTACGCTCCTAAGGCAAATCGAACCTTATTGAGCTTTAAAGATATTAGAGCCAACAGATTCCATGCAGAAACGCATAGTGAGAACGGAATAGAATTCCTTTGCATTACCTCTAATGATTGCGGAAGAAAGCGCATCTTAGAGAAGCTTATGTGTCAATCTAGTGGACTTTATGTCACTACAATTCGACCTATTGAATCCAATAATGTCATAAGAGAAGATCTCTTAGATTCAGACACATATTGGCTTTGGCATGACCGACTAGGACATCCTGGTCGTGATATGATGCTCCGTATACTAAAGACTTCACACGGACATCCATTCTTCAGAGTGAGAAGAAGCAAGAATCGAAAATTGATTCTGTTTGGCTCCAATTTTGTTCCAGCTGGTCAACAGTCTCTTTTCTGCGCGGGCGTGCCAGCACCGTTCGGGTGCGGTCGTCGGGGATGTCCCTTGACCTGACTTCTTTTCAAGCGATTGTAGACGAGGAGAGCACCAACCTCGTCGCGGGATTCTTTGTGCCTTGTGGTAAGGACTTTGCTGTAGTTTCTTCTTGTTCACACGATCGATACTCAATATTGCAGATTGAGCAGAGCGAAATCACCGGGAAGTATTGAGATCTTGCTAAAGCGTGACTTTAGCTTGGCTGGGTTGCTAGGGCGTTACCCTTGCTTGGCTGGTTCTGTAACCGGTTTGGTCGCGGCACTACCGTCGGCTCCCGAGGAGACTAGGACCGAAGCACGTTGACAGAGGGTTTGGTGGCACTGAAAGTCGGCTTCTGAGAATACTAGGACTAGGAGTGTGATCACCGCTAAGAGAAAGAGAAGGAAAGGAGTTGCTCTTAGAGAGGTTTGCTCTAGAGAGAACTTAGATCATCTTAGAGATGTTGTTGTTGTATGTGAATGGGTGTGTTAGAATGAGAGGAGAAAGTGTTTATATAGGGAAGAAAAAGAAGAGTGAAATGATGAGTGGAAGAAAAATAATGAAAGTAGATCTAAGTTCACTTGTAAAATATGAAAAAGATAGAGAAAAGATGAAATGAAAGCAAAGCATGAAGGTGCAGCAACATGGAAGTGGTGATGATCTATTAAAGAGATTGTAGAAGAAAAATATATCCAAGGAAAAAGAGAAAAGCATCTAGCTTTCTTCATGTGGGTAGGAAACATGAACATGTGAATATTGAGCTGGTTTTAGGTCAGTTTCTGCCCCTTTATTCCTTCAATTATTTCTCCAACAAGACTTCATTATATGCCTTCGACTTCTTCATATGAAATGTTCCAATATGAGTTTAGATCATCCTGACAAATTTTCAGATTTTTATTCCATGTGGTTGGGCCGAAAATGCTGCTAGACCTCTTACAGGTCCAGTTTTCCAGTTTTGCTTCTGTAGAAAATTGGGCTGATTGTTTGAAGGCCTTCCACTCAAAAAAAGCTCTGGCACTCTTCATAAGAAATGATCCTTGGGCTGTCTAGAATGGATCTGCAGAGTTTCAGCTCATTTCAAGTTCATTTGGTCAGTCTGCCGCCCCTCCTTCCTTGTTTAGCTCGGTTTCTCCTAGCCGAAGTAGGAAAATGTGCTAAAGTTGACTTTTCATGTTTCCATGCTTCCATGCTTTCATAGTAGGCTTTATTTAGCCTCTAAATATATATTTCGAACTTGTCGACAATATATAGCTTGAGCCACTGACATTGGCTCAATTTCTCCAAGACACGCCTTGTCAGGCCAAAATGCTTATTTTGGGTCCAAACAGATTCCAGGACTTAGCAAGACCGCAACAATTGCAGCATCTGGCGCTGCAGCCGTCTTGGGGCGCCATAGGGCCGCCCAAGTCCCATGTGATGACGCCATCAATGGCACCAACCATGAGCATGACGCCATGGTTGTTCCTCCCAATGACCATGACGCCATAAACAAAAATTCCCATGGCTCGAATGCCATGATGGGAGATGTAGTCACACATTTTGCTTCTAATAGCGCTACAGTCGCTCAGGCCCAACCAAAATCCTCCTTGGTTGCTTCTAAGGCCCCTCGCTCTTTCTGCAAAGCTTGTTCATTCGGGAAATTAGGACCGAGACCGTCCTACGCAAAGGATCCCAAAATACTCATTCCGTTCTTACAGAGAATCCAAGGGGATATCTGTGGACCAATTCAACCATCATGCGGACCTTTTAAATACTTTATGGTATTGGTTGATGCGTCGACACGCTGGTCACATGTCGCGCTATTGTCCACACGAAATGCTACTTATGCTAAACTCCTCGCCCAGATTATCCGTCTACGGGCTCACTACCCTGACCATCCTATTAAGTCAATTCGACTTGATAATGCTGGGGACTTTACATCGAAAACGTTCGATGACTATTGCATGTCACTGGGGATTGATGTAGAGCATCCAGTTCCCCATGTTCATACCCAAAATGGTCTCGCAGAAGCCGCTATCAAACGACTACAGATGATAGCACGGACATTGGTTATGCGCACCAATCTCCCTGTTTCTGCTTGGGGATATGCAATATTGCATGCAGCGACGCTAATTCGTCTACGACCCACTGCCACCCAATCTTACCCTGCGTTACAGCTAGTGACTGGGTACGAGCCTGATATCTCGCACTTACGCATTTTTGGGTGTGCCATTTATGTGCCTATTACGCCGCCACAGCGTACTAAGACGGGTCCACAACGATGAATGGGCATTTATGTTGGATATGAATCTCCAACGATAGTCCGCTACCTTGAACCCTTGACAGGCGATCTCTTTACCGCTAGATTTGCGGATTGTCACTTTGATGAGACAGTCTTCCCATCGTTAGGGGGAGATAAGAACACAGATGTTCAACAGGAACGACAAGAATTGTCGTGGTCTGTCCCCACTATGTCTCATCTCGATCCCCGTGCCGCACAGTCCGAACTTGAAGTGCGAAGAATAATCGAGCTCCAGAACGTAGCAGACACTCTGCCGGATGCGTTTTCTGATGTTGCCAAAGTAACGAAATCACACATACCTGCTGCAAACGTGCCTGCAAGGATCGATGTCCCAAATACTGGACACCACGTCACTCCTGTGACACCAGGAGATGGCGCCATTGCCCAACATGGCAATGATGTGGCATCTATGGCCGCAGGTCCCGCAAGAAAGCGCGGTAGACCGATTGGTTCGAAGGATACTCGCCCTAGAAAGAGAGCGAATGAGGCACAAACAAATCATTTGATCATCGATACTCAAAATCCGTCCCATGAGAATGTTCCGGATTATGGTTATGTCCAAGAGACATCATTGGGGGACGCCTCAATGTCAGAACCTATCCCTGAGAACGTAGAGATCTCTGTTAATTACACTAGTGTACATGGGACGTGGGAAAGAAACTCCATCATCATTGATGATGTATTCGCGTATTCAGTGGCGCGTGAGATTATTGAGACCGATGACATCGAACCACGCTCCATTGATGAATGCCAACGTAGAGCTGATTGGCCAAAGTGGAAAGATGCGATCCAGGCAGAACTTGATTCTCTAGCGAAAAGAAAGGTATTCAGACCAGTTGTGCCAATACCGCCCAACACCAAACCAGTTGGTCACAAATGGGTATTCGTTAGAAAGCGTAATGAGAAAAATGAGATTGTAAGGGACAAAGCTCGCCTTGTGGCGCAAGGTTTCTCACAACGCCCTGGAATAGACTACGAGGAGACCTATTCTCCCGTAATGGACGTCATAACGTTCCGCTACCTTGTCAGTTTGGTAGTTTCCGAAAAACTGAACATGCAGCTTATGGATGTGGTTACTGCGTATCTATATGGGGATCTAGATACAGAGATATACATGAAGATTCCAAACGGAATTCAGTTACCCAAATCAAGTGGCTCTAAACCACGGAGCGCGTTTGCGATTAGATTGAAACGCTCACTATATGGATTGAAACAATCCGGACGGATGTGGTATAACCGTCTAAGTGACTACTTGATTGGAAAGGGATATGTCAACAATGAACTATGCCCATGTGTGTTCATAAAAAGGACAAGTTCCGGATTTGCAATAGTAGCGGTTTATGTCGATGACATGAACATAATTGGCACCCTTAAAGAGTTAAGGGAAACCGCTGAACACTTGAAATCCGAGTTTGAGATGAAAGATCTTGGGAAAACACGGTTTTGCCTCGGTTTAGAACTTGAGCACCGTAGAGATGGTATCCTGATTCATCAATCAGCTTATACCCAAAAGATGCTTAGGCGTTTCAACACTGACAAGATTAAGCCTTCAAGCACCCCAATGGTCGTCCGTAGTCTTGATCCAAGGAATGATCAATTTCGTCCAAAAGATGACAATGAAGAAGTGCTAGAGGCAGAAGTGCCCTACCTAAGTGCAATAGGCGCATTATTGTACTTAGCACAATGCACAAGACCGGATATCTCATTCGCTGTGAACTTGCTAGCTAGATATAGCTCTGCACCAACACGTCGCCATTGGACTGGTGTTAAAGATATCTTTCGATACCTAAATGGTACGATCGATATTGGCTTGTTCTATCCCTACAGAGAGAAGATGGATTCGGACCCATCAAGTGCCAGGGACGCCACACATGGTGGATTGCGTTCCCTCTCCCCATCCCAAAACGATATAAGTGTTTTGGAAGGTTTTGCTGATGCTGGGTACCTCTCTGACCCACACAAAGGTCGCTCCCAAACTGGTTATGTTTTCACCATGGGAAAGACCGCGATATCTTGGAGGTCTACAAAGCAGACCTTAGTCGCTACCTCTTCGAATCATGCAGAGATTATTGCTCTTCACGAAGCAGTTCGTGAATGTATATGGCTTCGGTCCATAGTTACGCATGTTCGAAGCAATTGTGGTTTGGAGTCTACCACAGATGAGCCAACAAGCATTTATGAGGATAATGCTGCTTGCATTGAACAAATGAAGCAAGGCTACATCAAAGGTGACAATACCAAGCACATATCGCCTAAATTCTTCTACAATCAGCAACAACAGAAGCTCATCAAGATCAAAGTGAACCAGGTTCGATCTGAGGACAATGTGGCAGACTTGTTTACTAAGTCATTGCCCAAATCCACGTTCGAGAAACATGTGGCAAGAATTGGCTTGCGGAAATTATCTGAACTCCCATGATCGTAGTCATCAGGGGGAGGCGCAGACATCAGGGGGAGATGTCTACGTGTTCGTCTCGAAACGTGAAGGGTGTGTTGTGCTCTTTTTCCCCTTTGACCGAGGTTATTTTTGTCCCACTGGGTTTTTGTTACTCGGCAAGGTTTTTAACGAGGCAACGAGAGAAGCACCGCGTTTGGGCAACACAAGGGGGAGTGTTCAAGTAAACCCTAATTTGTGTTTGGCCCAAACCCTAGGTTACTTGACCTAGTGGTAATAGGGTTAAATTAGAAGGATCTAGATTCCTATTCAATGTACGATTACTTTCCTTGTATGATTAAGATTCTATGCATTGTAATCCTCTATATAAAGAGGGCCCCTATTATCAATAAGAAGATACAGCAAATTTCTCTCAATTTCAGTTTCTCTACAACAAGATTAACCTTGTTTCTTTCCCACCATCCTTTGTTCTCTTTCTTTTGTCTCTCTTTTAGTCATATATATAACATCTTTTACTATTTTTTTTTTTTTCCTTCTTCCTTCTAACACCATAGTGATTTCAGAGTTCTATAGTTCCGACCCAATCATTTATTAGAGATATATAATCATATCGAAAACCTTTGTTGTGATGTAACCAAAAAAAAAAAAAAACCTTTGTTGTGTTACTATGCACAAACCTTAGGACCATGTTAATTGTGCAACATCCTTAAGCCAAATCAACGTCGCCTATATATAGTGGATCCAATTTACGTATATTTCTGTTTGTAATTTTATACAATTTGTCAGCCTCATGTTTAATATGCAATTTTAAGAACTACATGTTCCAATAGTCAATACTCGAGCCTGCAATTCCGAATATGTAAATTTCTTGGAACCTCATATTTTACAGATATTACACAGACTAACTATTTTGTGTCTATCTATTGGATCCTTATATTGATCAATTTTGTGAACACTTCAAATCTCATGTTTCGAATGATAGTAAATTTTTCAATTATTTTTTCATTTTGTTCAAACTCCACAGTTCTAACCTCAATGATTACAATCTAAAGAGATGGAAACCTCATGTTTCATAATGGCGGATTACCGATTACCTTATAAGAAGACCTAAAATTCATCGAACTCGATTTTTTGGTATTATATTCTCGTAGACTGATCCAATAGGTCCAACGTCAATCTACCGTCCAAAGAGATTGTTAACCTGCTGACATTCCATGTGGCAATAACATGTCACCCCAATCAATTTAGGTGTTGACACTTGGTGGACTCATTTAAACTCTACTTGGAAAGGTTGGGTTGGGTGAGTCTCACCTCCATTTAAATTTTAATAAGAAAGTTCCTTCTCTTAATTGGCTTTGCTGAGGATCGAACCCACATCCACACGCATAAATATAAAATTGGAGGATAGATTACAATCACGACATTGCATTACTCAACAAACAAAGCATCCATTTCCTCTAACGAGTACAGCGTTTTCAACCACAACCTACTACATGCCAAACTTTAATGGTATAAGTTTACCCCCAAACCCCAATTCTAGATTTTGAAGCTTAAAACCCCAATCTAGCTTTAGGTGTGGACTACTAGTGTTCTGACAGGGTAATAGTGACTGGTGGTTTCTTTGTGAGCATTGGATGGAGCAATCTGCGGTTTGATGTACTTTCAGATGCAGAAATATGGAATAGAATCAATAGATGCATAAAAATGCAGGGAAAAGTTTACAGTAACAGCTACGAGATACAACAAAAACAAAGGCTCGAATTTACCATAGGTTATCGGCGTTATCCCACTAGGTCAATCAATGCTATACACCAAAGATTGGTTTGCGTGTATTCGGAAGAACACATTTTGGCATTATGCTGCCATGCACTTCAAACAGTCGTTTCAAAAGGAAATTCAGTGAGGTGATGATGCCATTGATGGTTACCGAGATACTGATCGGGAAACTCAAAAAGCCTTTTCTACAAAGTAGAGCATAATGGATAGCGCACCTAATGCTTCATCAATGAAATTTCAGTACCCCCTAGGTGCAGGAAGACTTCAACTCTAACAATAAACTCGAACAGTCACTGCAAAACAGAAGCATCAATGTTGCGTGTGAAGAGTGTTTGATTGTCACCATTTTGAGCCTTTTAGGTCCGCGTTTTTCATTTGCTTCCTTCAATTTTCAACCATAAGCAATAGAGAACCTCTTACCATTCTATTTAATGTACTTCGTGTTTCAACACCAACAACAAGGTATAGGTTTGCCATCAAACCCCAATCCTATGTTTTGAGGCTCACCCTAGAAGCCTAAACAAAATGCCAACCTAATTTAGCTTAGGTGAGGCCAAATTTACATCACAAAAACAATTTGTCCAGTCATTCTTCAGTTAATATGTTCTATTTTGTTCTTACAAAACCTCCAACTTGAACCATATAATGTCAAGCAACGGAAGGAAAGCTTTGATTAAGAAACTGACGTACTAGGAGCACTGTCATATTCAAACTTTTCCTCTTTGCCATATAAGTATGAAGATGCACCGAAAACCGCTCATCTGCCATCAATTCTAGCTTAATGATGCCACCAAGGGAATCTCAATGTCTTCCCCTCAGATATTCTGTCTACAGCTTTTCTCTCATGCAGACAAATTTGGCAAGCAAGGAATGACCTTGTGTTCCGCTACCCAGACAAAACCAAAATTCTATGAAAAATACTACCGATGCTCTCTACCCAAGATCTATATATGTATATATAAGGTGTCAGCAACTTCTAGGACTAAATAAAACAAAATCATCTAAAATCAGCAATGCAACAAATTATGCATTAGAGAACCTTCAAATGGCACAAAAGCTAACCTTTCTGACACCATTGGGTAGGCACATATCAGGCATATGTTAAATCAAATTAATAGAGTTGCCACAAAAAATCTCCAAATCATATTAATGCACTCCAAATTAACTTTATGTAATTTAAAATACCTCAACAAGAGAGAATTATCAAATAACTTACTGCATTCCAAATTAACTTCACATATGATAGGCTTTCATATACAGAGTTCCTCTGAAATTATAGAATCAGATACAAAAAAAGGCTTCTCTCACTTCGAATTAATTGAGCTCAAAATCTTTTGAAAAGGAATCTGGATAACCGAACAAAGTTTTCACATTAGATATAGTCAAACTCATATCACCAACAATTTGACAGAAGATGCTGAAAACCCTCAAATTCCAAACATGAACAAGCAGCATCCATATTTAACTTTTTCTTCTTCTCGTGTTACAATGTTATCACTTATGTAGATAATGCCCATTACTAGTATGGTGTAGGATAAGAAACATTGACTTAGATAGACATGTTACTTAAACACTTGCTTATAGAGAACAATACCACAATCCATTTATACATGTAGTTTTAACTTCCCAGCACAATTGGCTCAAATTATACTGTAGTGGACAGCAAAATTGTATAAAAATGATAAAATTATTTAGCTCACCACCTTTCCTGACTATCCAATAGCCTATATTCTACCTCTCCGTCATGTGTGGGTCGCCATTGCCGACTAGAGCGATCACAATCAACATAAATTAAGACTTTAAGAAATTGAAAATGCAAGGATTTGAACTTGGGATTTCCTGCTATTAATTGCTAGCCTCACACATATCACTGCTAGAAGGTGTACCAATAAAAAAAATTTCATTCTAATATTTCTTGCTTATAAAATTTGGTGCATAACAGTGAAACCCAGCAGATTGTCTTTTATTTTCATTCAAAACAATCATCAAGCACATAAAGTTGATTCTCTCACTTGAAATCCTCCTCAATTACCATGACAACAGACATCGAAAACAATATCATCATGCTAGACGGTAACTGAAATGTCTGAAAATTTCACAAAATCTTTTATTTAATATGTAGCTTACTATGCGCACTGAAACTTGTCAATCTATATATTCACATATGAGATATCGACGTGGAAATAAGATATTGAGAAAATTGATTGAAGGCATGTTAAAATATGAGAACTGTTGCATAATTTTACAGCTATAACAATACTCCAGTTCCTTTTTTATGGAACAAAATAATACTAATAGAATTTTTCAAAAGGAAGCGGCTAAATGCGTAATCATTGATTCTAGGTATGGCATTCTTACATCTATATATTGGAGAAGAATGCAACTTCGAATATAGAGTATCTCAAAAATACAGGGTAATTCTAATCAACATAGCACCATCATGACAAACCTTGGCTGAAATTTAAAAAAATCTAATAATTACACTAAACAGTAGGTGGCATTCTGAGGTACCTCTAGTTATTCTTTAGCGAAGCATTTGCACCTGCGCTGATGCTCTGAGAGTTCCTGCAACATTATAAATATTTCAGTACGTAGGTGAGGTGAGGTGCATATGAATGAGATAGGTGTTCTACTTTCAAGAAAGCCAACTTCACATAGTTTATGTATAGTCTTTACTTTCAACTCCTTCCAGTTTCCTCAGGAAACAGACATATTGGGAGGTTTCTTGAAGAAGGTCAATGTGTATTATACCTGAATCTGCTTCTGAAGAAACTTCACATACTCCACTGCCTCATCTAACATATCTGCGGTATTAGTTTGCTGCAAGGAACAAAAATAAAAGCCCCATACCAAACAATGTAAGCTATTGTCTGCTTAATCAGGCTCATGAAAGTTTACTACAAATTTAGAAAGTTTAATATTATTCCAACAATCCGCTAGTTTCTTCTTTTACAGACTCTCAAGATAGTTTACAAATGCCAGAGTCAAAATCTGGCAAGAAATTTCAAGACTGATTAATAAAAAAAATAGGGAGTTCATGTTCACAATAACAATTTATGTACATGAAGTAAAACCGAATACAAGAACAGTAAACAAGTGGTCCACCTATCTATTGGGAGATGGATGTAAAAATGAATTAAAATCTTGATAAAGTAGTGTTACTTATAAGTAATATTGAAGTCCCAGCATCTTACCATATGAATAAAGATTGATTGTAGAAAGTATAATTACTTGCAGTATTAAACCGCCTATAAAGCTTGAAAGATGTAAATAATCACTACTCCAATTGTTGAAACTAAATAATCACTTACTAGTTCAGTGCATCAAAGCTTTTTGACCTTGCTGATCGAGAGTTTAGAACAAAGGTTTAGATGTGAATTCCCTAAATTTCCTTCTTCCTTTTACATTATGCCTTCCCTAGCTCATTTCTTACAAGTTAAAAAGGTGAAGAACTTCGACATATGCTGTTAGCTAGATTATATACGAACTGCTCATTATCTCACTCACTACAGATTAATCTAAACTATCCATGAATATATGATGTTGCCGACTGATATACAGGTGCTGAAGAACTTAAAGTCATCATAGGATTGCCATCATCATTTGTCCAACAGAAAGTAGGATATTCCTATGCATAATATTAGTTTGATCATACAGCAGCTCCACATATATCAGTAGCCGAACTTGATTTTTCAAACAATACAGTGCTACAGCAAATGGGATTTCAAAATAAATTACCTTACTGGTCCTATTATATGGTATTGATATGTATAGAAATTGCAGTTCAGAAAGTGCATCAGTTGGAAGCTCTAACCTTATCCATGTTGGGTACAAGCTCCTGAAGCTTCCTTATCCGGTCACTAATTCGAGTCCTCCTGACCTATAGTTAACCCATGAAATTAAAGTCTAGAACAAAATAAACCAATATATTAACTCAACTAGGTAGTTGTTTATGACTAAAAATAGAAACATTCCATTTTTTTCTTATTTTCTATAGCAATCAGTACAATGTGTACAAGGAAGACTATATAGTAGTTAGGAATCACACCCTTTCAGCGATACTCCTTGGATGAGTAGCACAACCTCGCTTTGCCCTAACCCTTAGAGTCCCTGACTCCTCGAATCCACCTTCCTCCATTTTCTACAAGGAAAAAATTGACCATTAAATATTAAATTAACCCAAAAAAAACAAAAAAAAATCATTTCAAAAAAGGAAAAAAAATGAAGATTCAAAATTTACTCACCACATCCCTAACCCGCTTATCAGCCGAAGAAGAAGAAACATTACTGAAATTCGGGTTCGAGGCATAGTCGAGGCTGGCCGGAATCCCGAAGCCGGAGAAATACCCTTCGGACCCATCACTCGAATTCCCGACAAAGTCGGCCGGAGAGCTGTTCTGCCTCAGAAACGCCGCAGCTGGATCCGCCGTCGTATCCGAACCGAACCCCACTGCCGTCGAACCGGGCCCCTCGCAGTTATCGGCAAGAAGGTCGGTGAGGCATTGGGTGGGCTTCAAAGGGTCCTCTTCTTCGTCATCAAGCAGCGCTTCCAACCATGACGCCGGGGCCGAGCAGAACCGGCCGAGTCCTCCTCCACCTCCGCGAGTCACTTCTCCTCCACTTTCGCCAGGTGCCGGTTGCATCTGCCTCGTCGCCGCCGGCCGCCTGCGAGTTTTCCTCGTTGATTTGCACGGAGATTTTCGCTTCAGAGTGTAGAAGAGAGAAGAGGAGCTAGAAAAAAAAACAAACCCAAGAAGCAGAGACAGAGAGACTTCAGTAGTAGACAGTGTTGGGTTTGAGGGGCAGACAATAAATCATGAATCAGATGGTTTATTACTCTGATCTTTTGTTCCCTTGTCTGAGCAATGTTGCGCCAAATCAAGGAAATCCGGGACCTGATTCCCTGCCTCTGCGGCCGCATCTGTACCTTCATTCTCCACCGTTGATGGTCACGAAAAGCTAAAGTAAAGGCTCTCAACGGTGATTAAGCAACTGTGACGTGCACGTTACCCGAGGGTAACATGTAAGGCCGGGACGGTTCAGGGCTGGAGCGTTACAACGTCATCGTTTACGGTGTCATCAATGCGAAGAAAGGGCAGCCAGCCCGAGACGAGGAGTGGCGCGTGGGGTGGACGCGTGAATTGGAGTGCGGGGTGGCGTGCATTGGCGCGTGGGAGGGTGGGTAAAAGAGTGGTAGATTTTTATTTGGTGTGAAAATCTGAGGTGGTTTTTTTGCCTTTTGTGGCAAATTTAAGGAGGGGAGACCGCAATGATGGGCATTCCAAAACTTGCATAATGGAGAAAGGTGATATAGTCTCTCCGGACGTCGACTTTTTAGTCTTTTACTTTTCTTTCACTGCGTACTGCGGACCCAACCAGGGTTGAGTCGAATCCAAGGGTCACATTGTGTACCGTTTGTTGCTTGAGATGTAATGCGGTACCACACTCTCCAGTCAATGACTCACTACACTACACGTCTAAAATAATTACCGGACTACACGGTAAAGAAAACGAAATGGGATGAAAATTTATTGGATACTTAAACCATCGCTTGACATAATTTTTAATATTTATGAATTTTTTAATAATTTTGGTAAACGGTTGTTTTAATCGTCAAAAGTGGTAGTTATATCTACAATTTGTCTACGTGAGGTAGGCTTGGCACTCTTATAGTGAAAAAGTTATGGCAAAATAGCTACTTCATTTATTTATTTTTATTTTGAAATAAGATAGTGAAATAAATTTTACATGGGTCTTTATTTAAAAACTATGGCTTGATGTCCAAAGTCAATCTGGGGTGAGAAATGGAAACCCGAACCGAACCTTTCGGTTCACTTGTGATCATCTTCAAGTTCTAAAAATGCCCGACCCGAGCTAAACCAAACTTATCAGGTTCGATCTCGGTTCTAACCTTTTTTGGGACCTGCTCGAGGCCTAGGTAACAAAGGAGATGGGGTTTGATTATGAATTTTGCGAGGTCGAGTTTGTAGAGAAAAGATAGAAGGAGGAGATATAATGGAAATTAGACATCAAGCTCAACTTGGGAATACTGGACTATGATCATGTGTTCAAAGAAGATCCACCTGAGGAACTGACACCAACTGCAAGCTGGGAGGCCAAAGAGAAGTTTGAAAAATGGCACAAACACAACAAAATGGCTTTGATCATGATCAAGAAAAGCATACCTGAGAATGTGAGAGGAGGCATTCCAGATTCTGAGTATGCAAAGGTGTTCATCAACTCCATTGCTGAGAAATTCAAAAATCTCAAATAAAGCTGAGATAAATGTACATACATGTACATTTGCAAGCATAATTAGCTATAATGGGCCACGCTCATTGTACCGCCAAAGGTACTAATTCCAACCAAAGGAATGAGATACGGGTACACCGCCAGACGGGCTACAACCTCAACGTCGGATCACCCCCAGATCACCGCCGACGCGCTGCCACGCGCCGTGCCAAAACGGCATCAGTAGCTCCCAGAGCTGGGAACTGAAGCACTTCAGTCCCACATCGAAAACAAAGAGAAGAACCTCCTCTTCCTCACCTATAAAAGGTTCTCTCCTCTCTCCTCATTAATTACGCATTCAATACTTACCTACTGTTACTTTGTCAACATAAATACATTGACTAACTTAGGTATCGGAGAGTTGAAGACCGCCCAGCGCGGTCTCCCTCTGACGCCCTTTGTATTTTACTTGACAGGTAGCGGAGGCTTTGAGAGCTCCACAAGTATCGATCCGCCCATCGGATCAGCGTTAACAAAGGTTCAGCTACCGCCGGACTTTTAGACATTAACAATAAATAATCTCATGAAATCACTCATGAGAATGGAGTTCAGTGGGAAAGGTAGTGTTAGAGAGTTCATCATGAAAGGTTCTGATATTGCTAGAAAACTAAGGGGACTGAATATGCCTATGGAAGATTCATTAATGGTTTACATATTGCTGAACAAACTGCCAGATGAGTATGATAACCTGAAATCACTCTACAAGACTCAAAAGGAGCAGTGGACTGTGAATGAATTGATCTCATTCTGTGTTGAAGTTGAAGATGAAGGCAAGAAGAAAGGAAAGGAAATTCTAGTGAACCTGGTCACCAAAATGCAGCAGAAGAAGAGGTTTGAAACAATTACAACAAAGGAAGCACCTCAAAGCTTACAGTTAAGACTAACAACAATAAAGGTAAGTCTTCTAACCCTGCTAGCTGTTGTGATGAAATGTTTCTTTTGCAAGAAATCACGACATGTTAAGAAATATTGTGAGGGTTTCAAGGCTTGGCTAACTAAGAAAGATAACTTTCTGTCAAAACTAGTTTTCAATTTAGAAACAAGTGATTTTCTGCCTTGACAATTCATGGTGGTTTGACACTGGCTCACCTATACATATTGTCAATTCATTGCAGGGATTATCAAGAATAACAATCCCAAATAGGAATGAGACAAAGGTGTGCACTGCAAGTGGCCAAAAAGTAGCTGTCAAAGCTGTAGGAATTGTCAAGCTTGTGTTTAGGAACAATTATGTACTTGAACTTGAATTAAACAATGTTTATTATATCCCTAGTATAAATAGGAATATGATTTTCGGTTCTCAGTTTGTATCAAACAATGGTTTCAAACTCTCTAGAGGCAATAAAGTTATGTTGTTCTATCATGATTCAGTATGTTTTGGTCAAGCTAAAATCATAGATGGCTACTGGTTTGTGGATTATGTTAATGCATCATCTGTTTCAAATCAAAATCATGAAATTTTCATGTTGAACAGAAGTTCTGCAGTCAAAAGAAAATTCAATCATGATTCTTCATCTTATTTATGGCATAAAAGACTTGGCCATATTTCTAAACAAAGAATGAAGGATCTGGTTAAACAAGAGATTTTGCCACCTTTGAATTTTGAAGATTTTGAAACTTGCATTGATTGTTTGAAGGGAAAAATTACTGACTCTAGGAAGACAGGTTCAAAAAGAAGTGAAAATTTACTTGACTTAGTGCATACTGATGTTTGTGGCCCTTTTCCAGTAAATACTATATGTGGCAATTGTTATTTTATCACCTTCATTGATGATTTTTCAAGATATTGCTATATCTATTTGATTTCTGAAAAATCACAAGCCTTGGATACCTTCAAAAAATTTTAAACTAAGGTTGAAAGACAAATTGGAAGACTTATAAAGGTTGTAATTAGGTCTGATAGAAGAGGTGAGTACTTTGGAAAATATTCAAAAAAAAAAAATCCAACACAAAGGTCCATTTGTACTGTACCTGCAAGAATGTGGTATTGTAGCACAACAATGGCAGACGCAGGATTATATTTATGAGGGGGCGAAATTTTTTTTGAAAGAAATAGAATAATCTTAACGAAGGAGTTGGGTTAATATTTGATTTGAGGTATATTTTAATACTTTCACAACTTCACAGTAAAAAAATAAAAATAAAAAAATATTTCAATCCATAAATATTTTGGGAAAAAAAATGCATTTCTAACCAAAACATGACAACTATCAATCAATATAACTCTAATTATATAGAAGAAAAGAAAAAGGAATTTCTGAAAAAAGAATGAAGAATAAGAGAATCGACAATCAACAATCTGCAAAACACATGCATGTAATTAGCAATACATGTAAAAGAGACTAGAAATAGAGTTTTTATTCATTTGTTTTATGTTTGTGGGCCAACAAACACAGTTTTGACTAATACTACATGTAAAACTCTTGGATTACTCTAACGTCTAGAGTGGGGACTTGTATTGCTCTTCAACGGGGGTAATATTGCTGAAACGATTTCATTATGGTAAATACTATAAAGCAAATCAAACAAAATTCAAAAAATGACTGGGTGCAACTGCCCTCACTGGGCCTTAGCTGCATCCGCCACTGTAGCACCGTACACTAGTACTCCATACACTCCACAACATAATGGAGTTTCAGAAAGAAGGAACAGGACCTTGATCAACATGTGTTTTGAGATCAGGTTTGCCAAAATTTTTGTGGGGAGAAGCATTGAAGACTACTAACTACATTTGTAACAGAACAGAACTCCTAGTAAAGTAGTTTCTAAGACACCTTTTGAGTTGTGGTGTGGCAACAAACCAAGTTTGAACCATTTTCATGTGTGGGGATGCAAGGCAGAAGCAAGAGTGCATAGTGTTGAAGCTGGGAAACTTGATTCTCAAACCTTGAGTTCTTATTTTGTTGGTTACTGTGATAAGCCCAAAGGCTACATATTTTATTATCCTGGAAGAGGAACTAGGATTGTTGAATGTCACAGAGCCATTTTCTTTGATGAGTTGATTGATCGATCAACAAGAAAATGTGGATGATGAAATGGATACAAGTTCAATGCATAGCGGATTTGAAGAATTGTTTGTATATCCCATTTTCTGTGTTGATGTTGAAAGCAACAATGCTGCTCAAATGGAATTATTTCCATTGCAAGATCAGAATGATCAAGAAATGCATAATGATAAATTCAACAATGCAGGAGAGGTCCAAGGTGAAAATACAGAAGCTGCTCAAGTGAATGCAGAAGCTGAAATTGCAGAATCAGTAGTTCTGAGAAGATCAGGGAGAGAAAGAAGACCAGCATTCCCTGATGATTACCATATTTATCAAATAGATGCAGAACCGGACATAGGAGCAAAAGATGATCCCACATCAGTTAAGCAGGCAATGCAGTCTGCAAACAATACCAAATGGAGAGAAGCCATGAAGGATGAAATGCAAAGCATGTCAAAGAATGAAGTATGATCCTTGGTGAACAAAACTAATGCATGCAAACCTATAGGCTGCAAATGGGTTTTCAAGACCAAAAGAGATGCAGATGGGAAAGTTGAAAGGTATAAGGCCAGATTGGTTGCTAAAGGCTATAATCAGAAAGAGAGGATTGACTACAATGAAACATTCTCACCAGTTTCCACAAAAGATGCATTCAGAGTGCTTATGGCCTTGGTAGCACATTTCAACTTGGAACTACATCAGATGGATGTAAAGACAACATTCTTGAATGGAGAGTTGAGTGAGAAAATTTGGATTTTGCAACCAGAAGGTTTTTTGGAAGATGAAAATAAAATTTACAGACTCAGAAAGTCTATATACATATATATATATATGGACTCAAGCAAGCCTCAAGGCAATGGTATATGAAGTTTGACAAGGTGATTACTAATTTTGGTTTCTTGGAAAATAAGCTTAATGAATGCATTTATATGAAAACCAGTAGGAGTGATTTTGTCTTTCTGATATTATATATGGATGAACTTCTGCTAGCCAGTAGTAATATGTGTTTGCTAAAAGAGACAAAAGTTTTTCTTTCAAAGCAGTTTGATATGAAAGACATGGGAGAGGCACATTATGTACTTGGAATTGAAATTATAAGGGACATAAAGCAATGTGCATTGAGACTGTCACAAAAGAATTATATAGATAAAGTGCTTCAAAGATTTGGGATGCAGAATTGCAGGCAAGGAGAAGCACCTATATCTAAGGGAGACAAATTACACAAAGGCTAGTGTCCAAGCAATATTCTACAGAAGAAGAGTATGGAAAATGTACCATATGCAAGCTTAGTTGGAAGTTTGATGTATGCTCAGGTATGTACAAGACCTGACATATCTTTTGCCATAAACATGCTGTCAAGGTACCAAGCAAATCCAGGACATGAGCATTGGGTTGCAGGTAAAAAGGTGTTAACATATTTGAAGAAAACCGGGGATCATATGCTGGTTTACAAGAAAATTGAAGAGCAAGATTTTGAGATAAAAGCACCTGCAGATGCTTCATACAAGTCTGATACGGATGATTTAAAATCCACTTCATGCTATGTTTTTGTTTTGGCTGGAGGTGAAGTTTCATGGAAGACTGCCAAGCAAAGTTTGACAGCAACTTCAACATTCCAAGTAGAATATATAGCTATTTTTGAAGCAACTGATCATGCATTGTGGTTGAAGAATTTTGTATCTCAGTTGAAACTAGTGGAGTCTATTAAAAGACCTCTTACCATCTATTGTGACGATACATCTACAGTGTTCTTTTCAAAGAACAACAAAAGGTCATCTGGATCCAAAAACATAGATGTGAAGTACTTTGCTATCAGAGAAAGTGTGAGAGATGGTGAAATAGAAGTGGTCAAAATTGGAACAAAGGATCAACTAGCAGACCCTTTGACAAAAGCATTAATTACATGTGTCTAATTTCATTGAGCACATCAAAACTATGGGAGTTTTGGGAAGCTTGGATGCTGATGTGAACTGATCACATTATACTTTTTTTTTTTTAGGGGAATGGAATCGGGTTCCAATATATTAACGACGTCACTGCGTCAAGCTAGAAGGATTCGAAAATCCTTCATAATACATCTCAGAGTACAATTCAGACTGCAAAAAGCAGAATATCAGAAAAAACAAAAAAACTAACCAAAACTAAAAAAACAGAATGTAAAAACCCTACACCTATCTAACCCTAAATCAGAGCAACCAATTTGACAAGCGTTGACGCCTAAGACCTTTCTGGTGTACATCGCCACTCATCAACCAGCACACAGCTTCGACCAAGGGCAAAACAAAGTAAGAGTACTTATTGAAAACAGGAAAAAAATCAGCTACCTCACAACAGCCCAAAACAGCCCAATCCAAAAGAAGAAGAAAAGGAAAAGGCCAACCCAGCAGACCCACCTGGCCCACTAACCCACTACCCTAAACCCAGCCCAAACCCAAGCATGAAGCTAGGATTTCCACCGACAAAACCGGACAGCAGGTTCAACCAGTCCGGACCACCTCTGAATGCCGCCTGAGCCAATTCTGTGACCGTCACCGACTCAGACCACCACGAAGCATCCTTTCCGGTTGACGCCAAGCCCGACAGCCTTCCTTCTCCCTCCGGATCAACCTGCTGCAAGCCCTCGGAGACAGCAACCCATCACTGATCTGGAGGACGACTCCGATCCTCCGCCATAGCCTTAGATTAGAGAGAGAACTCCGAGACCCCGACCTCTGAAACACACACGATCAGATAGCCGCCTCCAACAAGCACGATCCGCCGCAACACACCCTCAACCACCGTAGCCCGCGAGCAGCCGCGATTGGAGCCTTACTGCCTCAAAACGTTTCTGTCGAGCACGTTACCCGAACAACGACGCCACCGAACACGAAGTCTGTTCTCCATCCCCTTGTCGTCGCCGTCCTTGCTGCTTGGTCTGGGACCTCGAGGTCGCCGCCACCGCTACACGAAACCCTAGGAGGGTTTCGCAGCTCGAGATCGCTCCGAAAAGCTCGGAGGTCTCCAAGCGTTTTTTGAGATGGTTCCGTGTATTTTTTCAATTTCCTGATCACATTATACTTGATACTATGTGTTCTGGTTTTATTCATTCAAAGTAAATAAAATATTGTAGTTCATTTACATTAATATATTTCATGTATTGTTTGCTGCAAAATGAAGTTGTACAACTATGGATGTTGTTAATGTAATAGCATATTTGCAGACAAATGATTTTAGTATGAAATTAATTTAGTCTTCAATGTATGTTGAAATTTTGGTAGGACTGTATGTATATGCTTAATCGCAGATGGTTGCTCAAGTTTAAGCATAAATTCACTACTGCACTTTGAGGGGTGGTTTTACTTGCTGCATTGTGACTTTGGAAAGCTGGTGATTTACTAATTAACCAAGACATTCTTTGGTTCATTACAGTTTAAGTATAGCTGACAGAATTTTGAGAACAAATTTGTGATGTGAATTGGATTAGTGCACACTCTAGTATACTGAGTTGTGTATGTATATCTAAGTCTGAAACAATGTCTAGTTCAGTGAGAGATTGTTAGATGTCTTAAGAACAAGAGATTGTATTAAGCTGGAATATATATATATATATATATATATATAGGATCGCAGACGTCCGCACTGCCCCAAAAGTGCGGACGTCGATGCTTCTGCTCCGTTCAGGTGGTGACGGGACAGCGGGACTTGCCGGATAGAGGCCAGGGGTCGATCTTGACCT